>NW_008689618.1:38021-83134 GCF_000695815.1 Acanthisitta chloris
TTAAGATAACATTTATAGAATATATTGACCTATTATTTCACTATATTATATATTTTTCATATATTGTTTTCTATACTTAGTCCTTATGTGAAATTCATTATTACACTTCGGATCAGGTGCTGTGAAAGTGAAATACACACAGAATTTAGAAATCCATGGGCATGACCCACTGATTTTTGGTGATATCCTCTCTGATGGACTGTAGTGTGTTCTTTGCATGTGTCTTACATGCTCAGGCAGCATGTCAAGAGCATACTAGGAATTTCGCACACTGTCAGATAACTGGAAAGAGAACTGAAAAACTCCCAGAAAGAGATCTGAAAGAGAGAGAAGCCACATCTTCTTTGGCTTTGTCGTGGCATCACAGCGAACACAGCTTGGAACCCTTTGGTTGTTCAGAAGTTATTTTTGAAGCACTCCTGACCAGCTGTTGTTAAAACGTGCAGACACTGTACACCCTGCAGCTGAGTCATTGCAGCTTCCTCTGTGTGCAGGAACTTCTACATTTTAAAGGGTATGACACTTGGAGCCTTACCCTGACCCTCAGGTTTTGCAATGGTCAGCAGCTCATACATATTCCAGGCAAAAACACCTTCAACCTTTTGTCCTTGCTTCATGAGGTTTAGACATTCCTGAATGTACATCTTCAGTAACACAAGTACTTTATTACAAGAACAGTCAAAATTTAAGGATTTTTTCTTAGTACAGAATATGTATCTATAGAAGAACTTGTAGAGTGAGGTGCAAAATAACAGAAAAACTGGAATTAGTTTGCTTGTTGATGTTCCAAGATGTATTAAGATGGCATTGAAGAAAGACAACCAAAGAAGCGCAGAACATCAGAAAGTTACAACTTTCTTAAAATCATTCATTAAAAAACTGGAAAATGGTATTTAGACTGTAACTTGAAATGCAGTAACTTGAAATACCCTTAAAACCTCCAAACATCCTAACCTCTGCCCTGCAAAGATGAAATCCCAGAACCATCCCATTTGTCTTGAGAGGGAAATGACATGAGCACATCAAACACAGAGAGGGGGAAAAAAGGAGAGACAAAGAAATTATTTCTCTGAAGAAGCAACTGATATTTTTTTTTCTTTCCTGGGCAGAAGTGCCTGCCAGCCCTGAGGTACTTTTGTGGGCATGGATTTTGCACAGCCACGTTCTTTGGGTGGGAATGACTGCCTTACATTGCTTTCTCCCTAAATGTTGTCATTTCCCAGTGACTCAGTGGAAGGAGCATTTGTGTCAGTTTCTTGAACTATCTAAAGTGAGTAAAAATAATTTTTCTTTTTTAACCCTATAACATGCTTTCAGCAAAGGGGAACTTGGGAAAGGGCTGAGGAGTGAGAGAGAAGCAGTACATTCTGGTGCTCCTGGTGCCTGACCATTACAGTCACAGCAGTACGAGGCAGCATCACACCTACAGGATTTGGAGAGTGTGTGGTCAGCATGTGCCAGACGCTCAGTGCATCCCTAAAAGGAGAATTCCAAAATGACTTTGGTGGTGTACACTTAATACCTGCTTATCTGCGGCTCCTCACAGATCTGTTCCTGCTCATGCAGCTGCTGGTTTACACTCTCCCTAGTGTGGATACAACTATTTGGGAAGAAGCATAACTCTTGAGAAAATAATCATTTTCTATTTTGTTATTTTCAGGCCAGGTCAGTTGCCTGTTCATCCCCTGGAATCCCAAGTGTGATGTCCTTACTTGGCAGTGAAGGAATCACTTGGGAATCACAGAAAAAGGAAGGAAATAGTAGCATCATCTAGTGTTCTGTGTTTTCCTGTGAAAGCATGGAGAACAAGGGATGTATTCATTTGACCTAAGTGGTCGCCTAAATTCCCTTTACAACAGATGGAAGGATACAAGCAGCTGTGCCACATGATCCATTTCATCCTCAGGCATTCAGGACAAGTTGTACCCTACATATGCACATTGTCCATAAAGAGAATTGTGAGTGGCAAGCCAGTGGCACAAACAGAGATGTAAAAGCAGATGAGGCCAGTCACATTCCTCTTGGGACCTGAAGACAGTACTAGAAGGACTCTGGGGACCGTGGGTGGTAAGGTCCACCTAATTGTTCTGAGGTGCCAAAATAATCTTGAATGTTGTTATTTTTGTCTGGACAGAGTATACTAAAAGATTTTCATGCATGACCACAGCCTGGGGGCCTACTGGCTGGAAAGCAACCTTGCAGACAAAACCTGGGAAGTGTGGACAAGAGGCTGCTCAGGAGCCAGCAGTGTGTCTTTGACGCAAGGAAGTCGGTGTATCCTGGGCTGTATTAGATATAGTGCTGCCAGCAAGCTGAGGAAGGCAATTCTTCCTCTCTGCTCTGCATTGGTGAGGCCCATCCAGAATGCTGTGCCCAGTTCTGGGCTCCCCAGCACAAGAGAAACAAGGACATACTGGAACAAGCCCAGTGAAGGGATGAAGGAACTGGAGCATCTGTCATATGAGGAGAGGCTGAGAGGGCTGTAGCTGTTCAGGCTGGAGGAGAGATGGCTCAGAGAGATCCCATCAATGTGTGTAAATACCTGATTGGGGAGGGGGGTGTAAAGAAGAAGAGCCAGACTCTTCTCAGTGGTGCCCAGTGCAGAGACATGAGGCAATGGGGCATAATGAAATAAGGGAAATCCCACGTCAACATGAGAAAAAAATTAAGTTTACTGTTCAGTTAGTCACACGTAGAGCAGATTACCCAGAGAGGTTGTGTACCCTCCATCCTTGGAGGTACTCAAATCCTGACTGGACATGGCCCCAAGCAACCTGCTGTAGCTGACCCTGCTCTGAGTAGGAGGCTGCACTAAAATGTTTCCAGAGGTGTCTGCCAGCCACTCCAAGTACTCTTTGATTCTGTGATTTTTTTTTTTAAAAGGCCTGCTTTTAAAACATTTTTCCTTCACATTGCCATTTCTGGGAAGCGTTAAGCTTTTGTGGATGTATCAGTGATCCATCACTAACAGTCAGCATGACTTTGAATTATCTGGGCTCAGAATAAGTGACTTGGGGTATATGTTTCATTCTTACACTCACCTTGCTGATGAGCAGCTTTATCTCCATTTTTGCCTAGAAAAGTATTTGGGTTTTAACAGTTAGCAATGAGTTCATAAATAAACACTGAAAAACATCCCTTGCTATTTTTAATGTTTTGCTATTATGAAGTCTGGTGGTAAACCCACTCAAATTTTTTCAACTTTTAAGGAGATTCAGAACAGACCATAGCAGGCAGAGTACACTGGCCAGCAAAACCATGCTATCATTGCCAGAGCAGCAGAAAACAGCCAAGCTTTACTTTTCCTTAGTTTCCAAATGTCTCATTTCCTTAGACCAGTGTCCTGTGAGGGACAGAATAGCCTCTCTTTCACATGTTCTTGTGTCTTTACAGAAAATACATGCTTTACAGGTCAATGGTAACAGTCAGATAGGAGAAAACTCCCAGCTATCAACTTCAATATTACAAAAAATAATAATTAAAATCACTATTGTCTAGGGTGTTTACAATGTAATGTTTTTCTAAGCCTAGTTGACACATAAAATTACTCTGACTTTAAACTCCGACTAAAGTCTGGATGATCAGTGATTTTGTACTGTCAGGCTCATTTGAGACAGATGCAAGACAAGGAAAGGACACGTGATGAAGCCAGAGAGGGACTTTTTGTCAGGAAGTGCAGTGATAGGACAAGGGGTAATGGATTCGAATTGAAGGAGGGGAAATTTAGGCTAGATATCAGGAAAAAGCTTTTTACTGTGAGAATGGTGAGACACACTGGAACAGGTTGCCCAGGGAGGTATTGGCTGCCCCAACACTGACAGTGTTTGAAGCCAGGCTGGATGAAGCCTTAAGCCACCTGGTCTAGTGGGGATGTGTCCCTGCCCATGACGGGGGTGGTTGGGACTAGATGATCTGTAAGGCCCATTCAAACCCCTAAAATTCTATGATTCTATGATTATTAAAGATCATAGAGTTGACATGAAAAATGGATGAACAGACCTTCATGGCAGTTCTTAGGAAGCTCAAGGAGTAAGAGCTGACAGAGCATGTGCTATATTTCCCAAACATTAAGTCCTTCAAGTATCAAAGTTAGGATGTGACAGTCTGAATGGATAGACAGCTAGATGGGTAAAAAATTGATTGGGTAGTCAGGATCAGAGGGCAGTGGTTAATGGGCCATGATCCATTGAATTCCGGATGCTGCAGGAGTAGACTTCAGAGGTCTGTTCTGGGAGCTGTCAGCTTAAGCATCTTTACTGATGACCTTGAGGGTGTGGTGGAGTCCTGCTCTCAGCAAGTTTACATACAGCACCAAACTGGGGGATGGAAATCTGACAGCATGCTTGAGGGCTGTGCTGCTATTCAGAGACACCTAGTGGGCCTGAGAGAATGGACAAATTCAACATGGTCAAAGTCCTGTACCTGGGAACGAATAGTAGAATCATAACAGGATAAAACAGTTGGATGGGACCTCAGTAGGGCTCTAGTCCAGATGCCTGGTGGGGAGGAGATTTGAGGGGGTACAGACATCAGAGTGCAAGTAATGTGACCTGTTGGAGCAGGCTGGGAAGGGAGGGTCTTCAGTTTGACACAGGACATTTAAGAAACCATGTACTTTTTATGACATTCAAGTTCTGAAGTGCAAACTGTAGTGAAATTTTAACTTTAAGTTGGGAAGCTCCTCAGAAAGGTACTTTCAGGGCATTTCTGCTGAAGCAGGCAGATGCCTGGCATGGGGCACAGCATGGGGCTGGGAGGTCAGGGTGGTGGCAGGCTGCCTGCAGGGATGTGGGTGCTACCAGGCTGGCTTTTCAGCAGGGATCAGCCAAGACTGCAGCCCTGAGGTTCCCAAGGGAGAAATGAGGAGAGGGAAAGGACTTGGGGAGGGAGCAGGGGTTTGCAGGGTGTGGAGAATGGTTAGGAGCAGAGCTTGGCAGGTGTCTGCACATCCAGAGCCCTATGGGAGCTTGTCAGCACAGAATGAGTGTAGTGGCCATGTCCCTGTCTGTGTCTGAGTGAGCTGGTGGGGACTGAGGTGCACCATGGGGCTCTCCAGCAACCATAGGCAGCTCTGCAGGCAGCTCCCTGACACTAGGCAGGTATCACTGCCCTGATCCCATGGCACCACTGGAGTTTAGATCTGTCCTGCACTCTCCATGGGTGCTAAGACTGCAAACTTTTTGTATGTTAACTTTTACCTCCATGGGATCTCACTGTAAGATGATGGACTTTGACTTCAGAGCTTCTGTCTTGGATGAATCTGACTTTATCTACAACCCTTTTTCTCCAAAATCAATGGTTTGGTAGCTTATGGATTCCTGTGCTATGCTGCCCCAACAGTTCCATTTGTGCTGGTGAAGGATCCCTCAGTTATTTCCCCTCTGATGGCTAGGAAGTGGCTCTTGGCATCAGTGCTTATGTGCTGCAGCCTCACTCTCTCAGGGCAGAGCTTCAGCCACCTGAGGCAGCAGGCCAAGTCTGTAGGAGATCCTTCAAATCCACCAGGAGGAAGCACTATGTATGTTTGGATAAAACCTAAATCCCCTTTTCATTACAGTATAAGTTGAGAGTAGTGTTCACATTGGCTTCAAGAACAGCAAGACGGCTTGAAATGTTCTCAAAACATTTCCAGTGACAGCTGTCAATGATTTGTAAGCCATTCTCCATCCACATTGACAACTAACACATGAATAATGAAGAATAAACCTAAGACAAACCATTTTGTACAATTATTGCTTCCTCAGATGGTCATATTGTGTTACTCAGAAATGTAGTCTGTTTTGTTGTTTGACTCTGCTTTGCTTGTGCTAACACAAGTGACTACTTCTGTCACCAGTTGGCTAAACTAATGCAGAGCTTGGAAAACACATTTCCTGAGCTAATGGCAAGAACAAATAGCCACAAAAGGGTGAACCATTTACACGTTTCTCCTTTGGGATACAAAGTTCAGCATAATTACCACAAACACAAAAGATGCTGTACTAGAGTTTTAATTAAGAACAAAACCAAAATAAAATATACATAATTGTTCTGAGTTTGGGAAACAGAAACAAGTCACATTCTTCTTTATCACACAGGCTGATAACTGGTTTTAATATGCTACATTTCATTTAAGCCACTTATCTCGACCTTTCTTAAGAACTTAACCTTTGAGGGAAAAACATCCACAGGCCATTTTATATGATCTTCCAAGTATTGCTTTTCTGTTTAAAGGGAGGTAAATAAATAAATAATTTCCTTTCAGAATATTTTATAAATAAAATTCTAATATTCTGTAAAAATAGAATTTTACAGTTACATTAAAAATATTATTTAACCTTGGGTTGTGGGCAGGGCACATCCTGGTCAGCTGCATGGAGTTGTGCCTGCACAGAGTTTTAAAATCAGTTTGAGAGCATGTTTTGACATCATATTAGGGTGAAAGATCACATGGCAAGGCCTGTCATGCATTCTGAGTAACCCTGATTTTGAATAGGAAGTGCAGTGGACTCTTGCCATTTGACACCCTAGGAAGACCCTGTCTGCCCACTCAGATACACCTTAGGGTACTCTCAGTAATGTGCATCCTATTGGCATTCATCGTGTATGATCAGCTGAAGAGGTGCTTTGCTCTTCTTATTTGTGATACCACTGACAAGTGGAAAGAAGATATTTCAGTCAGGCTCTAAAAGTTATGTTGCTTCAGATGTACACCCACACCCGAGCACACCCTGCCACACTGAAACTGGAGAAAATATAATAGCCATTAAATGCAAAGATGTATGAGAAAGGGCCATCAAAGAAGAGCCCTGAAGGGTGGATAGACATTTTACTGACAAAAGGTCAAGTAAACCTCAAATGTGCATACAGTTATACATGACTTTTCACATGGGTGAGGCAAAATCCTCCAAATGATCCCTTGGAAAGCCAGCTCTGCACTCCCAGCACAAGTCCAGTAGTTAATAGCCAAGGCAGCATGAGAGTTTTCTTTATATTATATGAAAATGGAGAAATGTAGCCTGGACAGGATAAACCCCGAACCAAACACAAACAAACAACAGACCCCAAACAAAACAACAACAAAAAACACACACACCAAAAAACCCACCAAAAAACCCAACCAACCAACCAACCAAAACAACAAAAAAGCCCCATCAAAAACAAAATCCAAGGAAAAGGAGGAGTGACCATAGTCCTGAGTATGTAAGGTAAAGCAAGGGAGAGGGTCACCACTCACTCCTTCCTTCCTTCCTTCCTTCCTTCCTTCCTTCCTTCCTTCCTTCCTTCCTTCCTTCCTTCCTTCCTTCCTTCCTTCCTTCCTTCCTTCCTTCCTTCCTTCCTTCCTTCCTTCCTTCCTTCCTTCCTTCCTTCCTTCCTTCCTTCCTTCCTTCCTTCCTTCCTTCCTTCCTTCCTTCCTTCCTTCCTTCCTTCCTTCCTTCCTGAGGCTGGAGCTAGGGGGAGCCCCCAGCCCTGTTTAAAGAGGGAATGATGTAAATGATTGACTATGTCATAAGAGTGGACCAGAGCTAGTGACCAAGTTTAAAGCTCTCCTTCCTCCCCTCTCCCTAGAAAGTTCTTAAAAATATCTAGTTTAGTTTTTTTCCTGAGTCCTGCTACCATCCCAACAAATACCTCCTCTCCCTCTCTCACTGTGCAGGGGGAGCACAGAAGTGCTCTGGGTATGCTGGTTTGGTACAGGGGAATTGCAGGGAGCTGTGAGAACTGAGAGCTGCATGAGTGCTGCTGGTTGGGCTTTTGGCTGGAGTTGGAGAGGGCAACGTCTGTGGTGAAGCTGAAGTGCTAGGTGGTTCTGTGATACACATAACAGCTCTGACCCTGTAGCTGACCCAGATTTCAAGGACATCTGCCTACCATGGCACATCTGGCCTGCATCATTTCACATGAACACTTGAGACAAGTCCATTTTCAACCAGTTACTAATGTCTCAGAGCTGAAGAATACAACCACCACCTCTGCATGGCACTTTTGTGGTACATATCCTATTTATGGTGATATTTCCAGCTAAAGTCATGAACTGCCAATGCTATGCTGATTAATGGAGTAGCCTAATCTGCAAATTCTTTGCCTTCATCTTCGACTGAAATTCTTGGAAGTGGTGACACAGGACTAAAACCAGACTTCTCTGAAGCTCTAAATCACTTCTGCTTAAATCTTGGGGCGAGGGCATGGCCAGATCATCTGGTAGCTAAGCAGCAGGTCTGGTGGGGACAGAAACAACAATCTGATGAGGGATTTGTTCATGGTTTTATCCTGATATAGAGATTGACTATACAGAAAGGGAGTTTGATGTTTTAGGGGCATTAAACTATAAATTAAACTACACAGTGTTTTAGAGGATATGAAATGCCCCATGACTTGAAGTGAATGCCTGGTGTGAGACATGGGGTCTCCTTCCCCGGGAGATAGATAAAAGCCCAAGGCAGAGTCAGGAGTGGAGAAACTCAGAGCCATGGAAAGGTGTATTTTACTTTTTGTCTGCATTATGGTTTGTTTGGGTTGCATGAAGAAAGGAAAGTTTATTAGAAATGTTAACATAGTTTATGTGACTATGAGACATCATGCATCTTAATTGAAAACTAGATTTTATGCTTGAATGGAGGACTAGAGCCGCAGGAAAAGGTCCAAGGTGTTGGGTTTTTTTGCCAAAATGAGAACAAACCAATTAATTCAAGCCAACTACCTCCTATGTAAATTCCACTGATGTGGACTAGGTCTTTTCTCTTAGTAGGGACAATGGGGCTGTGGCACTTAGGAAAAAAACAACTCTCCATTAAACACATGAAAGGAGCTAATTGTGTCTTAAGAGAACAAACATTTAGTAAGCTACAAGAAATGTAGAGTTAATACACAACAGACTTCAATAGTTACTCATTATACTGGAGCTAGATTAAACTCTCCACAGCATTGGTTTTCTGAATAAATAGTAGCAAATTAATTTGACTAAAGGTATGGCAAGGGTTTTTCATTTCAATAACTAAGATATAAATCTTCTTATGAAACTTCAGTGAAACAAGGAGGAAATTTACTATTACTGAGAAGACTTTGTTACATTTCCTTTTACAGTCATTTCGCCTCATTCATATTTAAATAATCTCCATAGAAAAGATATAGAAATAACCAAAAGCTTTCAGTATAATTGTGGTGAGGGGGGAAGTGGTAAATCAGGAAAAAGGAAAAGTAATTACAGTGTATTGAGCATCTTCCTTTATTCTCATCCAATTGACTCAAATATTTACAGCATGCCAGAAGCAAAGAAAATGAAATAATTCTGTCATAGCACTGATGTTTTCTTTGGGAACACTGAAAAGTACATAATAGGGCATTTCCAGCTAGAAGCCAGTTTTCCAGCAAGAATTATTGATTTTAATTATCATATGGTAGAGCTTTTAAAATACAGCATAATCTACATTTCAGATTTTGAGCACATCCCAGGCTAACTCTCTTTGCAAACTCTCTTCTGTACTGATGCAGGTCCTCACAGGGGAGGGAGGGACCAGCCTCAGTCTGTCTCCCTGTCCTGCTTCCAAGAAGTTTGTCTGGTGTCTCTAAATTTATTAGTGCATTGACTATTATTGAGCAATTTCAGCACAGTGTAATCCAGCCCATTAGTAATTTCAGTTCAACACAAGTGTGTTCTCAAGAAAGCTACCTTTCCTATATATCTTTTGGCTAAACCCAGTTTTTAACCATGTTTTCCTGGTGTTGGCATATGATCTGTACTTTTTGAGTACTTGGGAAAAAATCAGGCTCCGGCTGGCTAATTCAGCTGGAAAGTTGTCTTCCTCAAAGCTGTTTTACCCCCTTGTTTTCTGTAAAATGTGTTATTACCTGTGAAATCTTTCATGCTGTAACCCATTTCCCCCAGTCTTTCCCCCATTTAGAGAAAGTTTTGTAGTTCCAATGTGGCTTATCTCATCTTGAACACAATCTTTGCCTGATTGCAGGAAAGGAAATAGCTGATCAGCTCTTTTCTTCCTAAAACAGTACAAATGTTGACAAATGCTAATTGAAGTTGTGATTACTGAAGAAAGGATAATATATTGGAAGGCTGAATGCTGCTTTACATAGAAATGCAGAAGGAAGTAGATCTGCTAGAATAGAAACTTCTTTTCTTATAAATCATATGCTTTACCATTTAGTGTTGGGTTTTATATTCACTACATTAGATGTATGCTGTGACAACTCAAATAGTTGATTGCTGAAGTCATTGTACTAGGCTTCAAAACTTAAAATGAAAAGTTTAGGATTAAAAAAACTAAAATTATATAACCAAAGATAATTTCTTTCATTTTCCACTCTTTGCTGATAACTAGCAGTATTGTACTGTGTTTACTATCATCAATAAGAAATGCTTTTCTTTTACTTTTGTACTACACCAGATTTCTTTGAAAATGTCATACAGCTAATCCTCTGATTTTATTTGTGAATTTCTGGGTAAAAAAAGTCTGCATATGTCAGAAGAAAAGCAGCATCCAAGCTTTTGGCTTTTAACACTGTGAGCTTTCTTTTTACTAGTTACTGTTATAACCTTATTTATAAATAAACATTTAACTTCTATTTTTGTTATCTTCTTCCTTCTGACCAGAACTGTTATGAGCTGCAACTTCCAGTTGGTAGACTGTGAGCTGTCTCCCTGTGCTAGTTTCCATAAAGAATAACTTATTTAAAACTGACAAAGGGTAGATTTAGATGAGATAAATGATACAAATCATCACAATGAGGGTGGTGAGGCACTGGAACAGGGTGCCTGGAGACAATGTGGATGCCTCATCCCTGCAAATGCTCAAGACCAGGTTGGATGGGACTTTGATCAACTTGGTCTAGTGGAAGGTGTCCCTGCTCATGGCAGAGGAGGTGGAACTAAATGGTCTTTTAGGTACCTTCCAACCCAAACCATTCTGTGATTCAGTTATTATAATTACCTTCAGTCAGACAAACAAAATAAACTAACAAACAAAACTCAAAAAAAAATCCCATTACAGAATCTATAATGGCCTGAAACAAATCTCGCTTTGTCATGATTCTTTTTCTGGGTCCTTCCTGGGACAGCTTGGCTTATAATCATCTTCTTTCTGTGCCCTTGGGGGTCCTGCAACTCAAGGCTCTGCTGAGGAAGAAACAGGAGCATCATTTTAATGGGGGTGCTGTTTGGGAGTCTCCCTCCTTGCAGTGGTTCCCAAGAACCTGCCTGCAGAGGATGATTGTTACAGGGAGGGTCAGGGTTAATTTTTAGGACTGTATATATGCTGATCACTCCCTTTACTGTTCTATCTTTCTCTTTTCTTTTGTCTTCTTACAAAAAATGTAGGCACTGCTACCCCTTTCCACATAATGCAGAAGCATTAAAGTACAGCTTTTTGCCCTAAGTAATTGGGATAGACTGCTGGGTAATGCACATTATCAGTTCCTAGGTAGTTCAGGCTCAAATCTGGTTTTATATCTCTGAGGAGATGAGCTATGCCATTAACATTTTAATGGCTAGAGAACTGTTAATGCTTTTATACCTAATATAGGCTGTGGCTGTCTGAGAACGTAGCATGTCCTGTAAAGTTACAGGACAGATGGGAACCCATAACACTACATATTAATGCCTCATGAAATTCTAACTATTTCCATAACTTTGCAATTTGTATGTGTCGAGGTTTGGTTTACAAGGTTTTGTGGGTTTCATTCTATGCCTTCCCCTTTGTTTTACCACTTCTTCTTTCTCAAAACACTCTATTTGGATACTGGCTTTGGTATCACATATTCATTGTTCACAAGAACTATCTTTATTGCATGAACCACTTCCTCCCCTGTAATTTCTTATAATTTGAAGAATCTATTCTTTAGTCAACCATGTGAAACTCAGAAAACAGAAGACTGAAAATTCAGTCTTTGGTCAGAAGTAGACAACATAAGGAAAGGCTTTGGACAGAGCTGTGGCAAGTATTGTCTTGTAAACCTCAGGCTGCATTATTTTTTAATATTTTTTTTCCTTTTTCTTTCCCTTCCTTTTTTTGTCAGAAGGAACTTTCTTATTAGTCACTAACAATACGCAAACATCCATGACTGGAAAATAATACTTTACTGCAAGTTTCAATCAAGTTAGCAAAGTTATAAACTCCTTCAAAGTAACTTAGGGGTAAAGATGGAAATGCCAGACCTATTTTATAGCAACATTGCCAGATGCTTTGACAGATCCATTATAAATTCTACTTACATTATTCTAAGCTAAGATTGCTATCCAGTTGCTGTTCCTTGGCTACATTATTTCTTTCCTTATCTCACTGATTCTTTTCACAGCATACAGTAAGAAATTTATTAGTAATGTATCAGATTTTCTGGTAAGATATGGTTCAACAAATGCTGTTATTACATTTTCTCTTTTTTTCATATAACCTTTTTCCTTTATCACTTTGTCAGTCTTTGCTGTTTGGATGTCTTCACTGGAGCAATGCAGCCTTCAGTTATCTGGAGTAACACATATTATGGAAAAATTAGATGGGAATTTTTTGGTATTTCATTACAGTGTAACTGTCTAGGCCAAAACTTTTTTTCTGGTGCAACTTATTTGTTTTTAATTTCCTTGGAGTGTTGTAAAAGATTTAGTTCTAATATCATGTATTTTTGCTTTGGTGAAAAAAATAATAGGCTATTGAGCGAACATTTGGATGAAAACACACAGAAAAAAAAATAATGAAAAATCAGTTATCAATGTATGAATAGCCTGGGGCTCACTTTAAGAAGAAAATGATCTGGAACCCAATTCTGGAAAATGTGCTTTGTGAGTATCCCCAGGTGTCCCCTCACTAAGTAGGATCATGCACAGCATCTTCAGTCTGAGAACATCCCATGCTCTTTTCAGCCCATTCCCATAACTGTGGCTCAGCAGAGAATACTTCCCCTCTCAGATTTTCTGGAATAACCTCTTGCACAATCTCTAGCCAGTCTAGCAGTGTCAAAGTGATACCACTTATTTTAGGGTTTTTTTAATGGTATAGTTTTTCTAAGCAATGTGACTTTGAAACTAGTTAAAGCAGGAATAGAGGAACAGCTGGGTATGTAACTCTAAGGAGTGTGGGAGTGCTCAGGCCAGGGATTCACGAGTTCGAAACAAGGTACATGACTGCACCAGGCAAAACTTCAACCCAAAAGTATGTGTCCTCAAATCTGCTCAACAGTTCAGACTGTTCAGCGAGGGACAGGAATCCCACAGGCAGCCATGACCCAACAAGAATTTATTTCCAAATAAGGTTGCTGTTACAAACCCCTTAATTCAGGATCTCACAGAGGCTACATCCTCATTTTTAGAAGAGCTGGTTAGGCAAGTGCAGCTCCTTGTTATAACTTTGAAACTGCTACCAGTGCTTTTTCAACATTGATTTTATGTTTCATTTGAAATGCCTATTCTCTCTGCATTTGGAGTTAGCAGCTGTATCTGGCTACATAATTTGTTGCAAATGACATCTCCAGCATAGAGGAGATTATGAAACATAAACAAAGTAAAGTAACTTATAACAGTGAAGAGAGGCACTTCCAGCTTTCATTAAAAGAAGGATGTGACAAATCTGTGCCTTGGGCAGTCACTTCATGGTATCTGCTGGGCACTCAATCAAGACTCCATAGTGAGATATCTAGATCTCATTTTCCTGGTATTAAGTCAGGAGCCTTTATGTGGCCATCTATGATGATTGTTCAGCTGAAAACTCCTCACTAAACTGCTTTCCTGAAGACTGTTAGGAACCTTCCCTACCACAGTTTACACGTATAGTTCTTTATAGCAAACATCCAGTTAGTGTTTTCATAATGACTCAAACAATACCTTTATATCATATAAAGATTCGCTTCTACTACCAGCATTAGATACAAGCTTTACCCAAGCTCAGCAGTGTTTGGATTGGGTTTTTCACTGAGGCCTCACAGAACTGAGTTTCTGTAATCCTGATTCACTCCAAAAACCATTTACTCATAGCTGTTGTGTTGCTGGGTCCAGGCATTCTGCTCATCCAGTAGAGCTCTGCTCACTGGGAGTTACGATCCACTGTCATTATTTCATTTCCTTGGATATTTAGAAAGTAAAATGGAATTGTCTTATTTTAATCTAAATTTCTGCTGTAGCAGTAAAACAGACACAATAATTAAAACCATGTCTCAAAACCAAGGGCACAAATATTTACAAATGCTGATCTATGTTTCTTTCCTGATTCTCTGGAAGCCAGCCACAAGGAAGGACTAGCTGATATTCCTTAGGCAGGAGCAGGCAGAGCAGAATTCAGAGTGCTTTCAATGCGACACAGTGTTCACAGCTCTGAACTTGCTTTTGCCACACACAGATGCCACAAAAGGAAGCAACCTTCAGCATCCTAAAGACAAACCCAAAGTGACATGCATCCAACTTGTACGTTGCAATACTTGGAGCACAGTCTTATCCAACTGTTAATGACAGCATCCTTATCCATTGAAATGCACTGAGGAGCTGCCAGAACAGTAGGGTCTCGAACAGTGGCATTTTTAAGACTTTTTATGTGCAAGCAAGTTTTGCCAGTCGTTCTGTAGACATTAAGAATCAAAATGGGAAAAATGGTCAGAAATGCACTAATCTTGAAACCATCCTTACTTTTGTAGTGTTGACAAAGCCATCTGTACTGAACTGGCAGACAGAGCAGAAGAAAAAACCAAGAGCCATTACCCTACTGTTATTCAAATTTGCAAACTGTCAGTTCCTTCCATTTTGCAGTGGCCAGTAGTCGACAACATCAGCAGGGAGGTCCAGGACCCAGGCAACCCTAGTGGCTGACGATAGCTAGAGATAATATTCCCCCAGCAGAGGCTTGTGCTGTAGTTTGTTGATCCAGTGGTCTCAGTCCCCACCAGCCAGCAAGCATCCACCTTGGTCCCATGGCTCACAGTTGTACCGACACAACATTTTGTGATGCTGTGCTGTAGTGGGTCACTAAAACATTCTGCTAACATTCTGCTTTTAAAAAAACAGCCAAAACCCACAAGTGACACCAGCACAACTGGTTGCAGCACATGGGTTGAGAAAGACCAGCTGAGGCTCTTTATCAACATGTTGCATCACTGAAGGGAACTATAGCCTTAAGTAATTTTCATATTTTGGGGTTCATTTCTGCATTGTCTGTATGTACTTTACAGCACATTTGGTGCTCTAGGAGAGACTAGAAACACTGTCAGTCGCTGTCACAACTTGATTCAAATTCCTGAAAATGTAAAGGGTGGAAAAAGTTAGCCCATCCAGGTGACCAAAACCTATATTCATTATTATATAAAGCCAGACAATGAGGAGGATTGGAAACTAGATGAAGTGCTGGGCCCAGGGTTTTGATTAGCATCACAAACTCCAGCTATACAAAGTCCTCTGGTGGTGTGTCCTAGGGGTTGATACTGGGGCCAATAATGTATAACATCTTTATTAATGACCTGGAAAGAGGGCATTCTCAGGAGTTTTGCATATGATAAAAACCTAGGAGGAGTTCCTGATAATCCAGATGGTTGTGATGGCATTTGAAGTGGCCTCAGAGACTGAAGAAATGAAAACAGGAATCTCAACTGTCACAGAATCACAGAATGCTATCTGATCTAACCCCCCTCACTCAAGCAGGGCTACCTAGACCATGTCCAGATGGCACATAATCACCATTCTGTGATTCTGTAAACATCTGTTATATGCTGCTATCAAGGCTGAGATGCTAGATTCAATGAGGCCCGGTCTGACTTAATATGCACTCACCTGGATCCCTTTACAGAATTTCCCCTTATTTAATTATATGAAGGATAGTCTGCTAAAAGATCATTTCATCCATTCATCCTATAATGGTCAGAGACTTTCTCCAGTTATAGATGGTTCACTGTGTCTAATTATACCCTTACATTATGCATAATTTAGATGCTATGAACATTGTGCTATGTTCATCTTGCTGCCTGCCACTTTCTGAACTTGTTCAGTAGCTGCCTGTGAAAGAGCAGGGGTATGTCTGCTCTGTGGAAGGGAAACCTGGTCTTAATGGTGACACAGTGAGACCTACTACTTCAGTGCTATCAGTACCTGCTAGAAAACCAGCTGTCTGGAAAATTACATGCAGGGACATTTCAACCAAGGGCAAATAGATAGCACTCCAGTAGCTGCTGATCAGACTCTACAAAGAGTCCAAGAACAGAACTGACACTGGTGTACAGCTCTGGATCTTTCAACTCAGAGTCAGTCTCCAGTTTCCAGTTCCTTAGGTGTAGTAGCTAACATCTCTGCAATGGACCTAACCACCTCTGACATTTCTGAGAAAAACAGTGTATACATTTTATTCCAAAAATGGATCTGGAAAGTCGAACATAAACAGTAAAACCATAGTTGCAAGTTAGTTCTGAAAGTGGCTGAAAAGGACAGTGTATGAAGGATGTTATTGAAAAGCTATCATAGGTGTATAAGACTCCTCTTACTCTTTTTGTTGCTGTTGTCCTTGTGAAGCCATGTATCAGCCTTTGATTTCTTTTAGAGTAAATCTCTTGTCCTTTCTATTGGGTGACCCTGATGGCAACTGAATAAAAGGATTGACTGGTTCAATGGATCAATCCAATAGTGAGTATGGGAGTATGAGTGTCCAGAATTATCTTTCTCCTCCATGCACACAAATATGCATGCAAACTGTAGTGTCTGCAGGAACCAATAGTTGATTTAAAGCAAAATTTGAACTGCCAAAGTTCCTCTGCATAGCAGTTCTACGCTCATGTGTATGAATTATCTTTATTTTACAAAATTTGAGTATCTTTATGGTATGTTTGAAGTGGGTCTTATTCTAAAGGGCATATTCTGACTGGCTGTCTACAGAAATATTGGAACAGATCTCAGTAGGAACATTTGTAAGGTAAAAATTATTAGACCTTTAAAGTTATGTGGGTACTGAATTGCTGCTAGTTTCAATGAGAAGCACCAAAATAGCTAAGATGTTCTAGACCTAAAGCATTATTCAACATAAAATTAAATCTTTGAAATTTGGGCCCAGAACTCATTTGCTGATATCTATTACTCTGTCAGAAATAAAGAAAGGGTGGAAAGTGGCACTTTCAAATTATATACTATTTTGGTCTTGTGCATAAGTTACTTCCTCATGAATCTTTGTCAAACACAGAACAATTTCAAAATTGTAGTGTGTCTGACTCATTGAGGGAGGGTTTGGGAAACAAATTACTCATGTGAAATTTTTTATTAGTGTCCATCTCAGTGTCTCATCACAGTCAAGAGACACAGCACTGTGAAGAACCTTCATGCACTTTACAGGAGAGCCTGTAAGTAACACTTTGAGGTTAATATCAAGGCACTTTGGATACTAATAATGGACTGTTAGCTGTTCTAAGATAAAAGGATTTGCTTTAAGTTAGTTGCTGTTGCCTTATTGATTTGAGGGTCTGTTCCTAAAGTTCATGAATCAATTTAGCCCTAAGCTCTCCCAAAACTATGCATAAAGCTATTATGTGTAGGAGACCATGTAACCTCTCATGTTCCCTTCCATCCCTCACACTGGAGTTTTCTGTGTTCTGTACAGTTGTTTTTGGCAGTAGACAAACTACCATCTGAGTTTCCCAAACTGCCTCCATTCCATTCCAGTCTGTGGGTCTGTTGCACCAGAGCTTCCAAACATAACACAGCCCATAGCGATGTGAGAAAATCTGATTTCTTGTTCCATGTCCCTTCCATAGCTGTCCATTTTCTATGGCTGCCCACAACACATTTTCTGTGTCCTGCTCCAAGTGCCCAGCTCAGTCAAATATAACCCCAGCTAGCAGTGGAGAAACACAGGGAGAGGTTCATCTCACTTGGCTTTGAATAGCTCTGAGTAATACAGGTGCTTTCATAGTGGAGCTAGACAAAAAGCTCTCATAGGAGTCTAAAAGAGACCTGAAGTATAGTTCTGGAAAACTGCCCTTTTCTCCTCATTGACATGTAGGTATATAGCTCAGATGTGAACATCACAGAATGGCTTGGGTTGACAGGTCCCTTTAAAGATAATCTAGTCCAACCCCCAGTACTATAGACATAAGATATTAGAAGACATTTACCCAATTTATGGCATCCTAAAGACTTGTTAATATCTTGCAGCATTCAGAATTTCCTGAGCCAATATGTCAATCAGTTGCTATTTTTGCATGTTTGTTTGGTTTGGCATGTGTAGGAATTGTCACTTTATTTGTGGTGCTTTGATCTTTAGTATTTCAAGGTCCTAGATGCACATATATGATTAGATATTTTAGTCATCACTTATGCTTAATGTGTTTAGTACCATTTACTTTCCTTCCCCCTGCAGTTAAAAGCAAAGAGTGTGAATATGAGAAAAAATGAGGGTCACAATGAAGCCCTGAGGATAGTTATGGTAATGTTACTGAATGTTTGATTGGTCTTTTATTTCTCTGTTCGATGCCCTGCATTGACCAAAGGAAATAATGTGGGACTCCCTCCTGTATTTTTCCCTCTTACTAAACCATGGTTCAGCATTGTATTTTTGATGGTATCCAAAAAAGGGAAGTAATTCTCTTACATTTCAATGTAACTGATCCAGGCTAGGAAAGAAGGCTGCTGAAACTGCCAGAAAAGGAAATACTTGTTTTTACATTCTTATTGTGTCCTTTCTCTGTGTCCTTTCTCTTCCTTAATTTCTGAATTCCTGTATAAAATCCTAACAGGATTTATGAGACAAAGATCACTGTGTAGCCAAAGCTTTAGCATCAATGGGATATGTTTCCCATTTAACCTAATGTTTCTCTTAATAAGACTTCATGTTTATGGATGAGGATCCTGCACACTATGCAGGGCAAAGGGCCTGCCAAATCCCTATACTCCTCCTGAGATCAGCCCAAACAACAGTGATGTGCAGAGAAAAGTTGTGTCGGACTTGTTGTGAAGGCACAAAAACTGATTGGTATTACTGAGGCTTAATCTAATGGCACTTGTAGTCCCCAGGCTTTTCCTGAGTTAGATCTGTATCAAAATAGAAAGCAGACTTAAATACCTGATTCTGTTTGTCATACTTTTCCAAGTCAGCTATGTCTCTATTTTTAAAAAAAAGAAGCTAATTATTTAGTAAATCCCATTCATTTTCTCACTGCACATTTTTAGGAGACATCTGCTTCTTCCATTATATTAAAAATTGGCAAGATGTTTGCTTGGGTGGCTAATCCATATGCTAGAAATGTAGACCTGTTGATCACGTCTAAGAAAACAGTAGCCCGGGTAGAGAAGGTTCAACAAATACTCCCTGCAACTATTAGGAGTTTTAATCTATCACAGTTTAACTAAATGAGCACTGTTGGCCCCTTCTAACTCAATTATTCTATTCTATTCTATTCTATTCTATTCTATTCTATTCTATTCTATTCTATTCTATTCTATTCTATTCTATTCTATTCTATTCTATTCTATTCTATTCTATTCTATTCTATTCTATTCTATTCTATTCTATTCTATTCTATTCTCTCTGTGGCAAGCCATCATCAGCTGCAGGGTGAGCAAGTGACTAGGACAAGACCAAACCAGTAATGAAGACAGTCACAACTTCTTGGGTGATCAATATGGAGTCTCCATTGAAGGCGGCGAAGAAATCATATATGATGTGAACACATAATGTATAAAAGTTACATAGCTCTAGCACAGGGCTCATGGCTGAGCTGGATAGACCCTTGCTAGGGACTTGTGATGCTATGTTTTTATCCTCAAATCTGTAGCCATATCTGAAATATCACAAGCAGGACCTTAAAAATGCTTTAAGATTGTTCTGTTTTATTTTAAAAAACCTTTTAATTATGTTGCATTAATTTCAGTACATCACAATCCTTAAAAATTATGGCCCAACCTCCTTGCTAGAGAGGATCCTTTTGAGAATTTGTTTTTATAATTACTCCTGACAGCATGCCATATGGTAGATGAATATCATGCTTTCAGAGCTGAGTAAGTATTTACTAGAGAGGGAAACTAAGGCATAGAGAGGTTCCCCTTGGACCCTACAAAAAACCAGCATTAGAGACAGAACTAGAGCACAAGAGTTTCCAGTTCCCCTCTCTGGGAGTGGGAGTTTCTCATCATGAGAAACTACGGTGAAAAGAAAGTGGCACTTGAGATCAAGAAACTGCTTTCCAAGAATAATTCTTTCGTTACACTAGATAAACAGTGGTAGCAGCCCCCACATTAGTTCATATTACAGGACCGAAGAAAAAGTACTTTGCTTCAGACTGCAATTGAAATGAAGGTTTTGTTCTTGTCAGCCTCCTGTTAAAATTCCTATCTGCACCTAACAGCTTCAGGAGAGCTTTTGTGATTTATGTTTCTAAGAGGAAACATTCCAGGAAGCTCTCACAGTTCACTATTTCTTTAAACACTGAATTTGATGCTTTAGTTGAGCCAAAGATTTATTTCTACCTCTGAGCCAGTGTGTTATTTTCCCTTCCCAAGGATTCACAGCTGTTTAAGTGCCTGCTGATAGAAGAATTTTCAGTCTCCACAGTTTTTTAAGTTAAAAGTTTTCATCCTTGGAGTGATTCTCCTACATTGAATATCTATCCTTGTTGCTGATGTCTGGTGAAGAAAAACTGAGGTATCAAAGACAAACAAGTCTGACTATTACCTTGGGAAAGTCTGAGGTCAGAGATGGGCTCTGGACTGTGCAGAGACATCTGAGCATCCATGCCACAGGCTCCAAAACTCACTGTGCCCAATGCCTTTCCTGCCTTGAAACTCTGGATTCATGCAGGTTAGGTACAAACCTACCACGCATGTTCTGGGGACTGCAGAGATCTCATGTAACAGCATTGATTATGCCCAGTAAAGGAGACTTTTTGATTATTTTCAAGTTCTGTCCATATCTTGCAGGTCTCCGGCCTCCTGGTCCAGAAGTATAGCATTTGTTAATTCTAAGGCTTTGTTCTTGACTATCTCCAATCTTTAGGTATAGTCATGCCAAACTCCCAGTCACATATTGCAACCATTTACTGAGTGCTAATAAACATTAACCCAAATACACCACATACATACACACAAATGTGCAAAACCATGCAAAAACTGTGCCTGAGAACAGCTGTGGAATCAGTGCTGCTAAAGAAAACTCAAAATGTGTTATTTTCTCACACGGATGTTTTTGCATAGTATTACATAAATTTGCATTTTATTTTTTTTTATGGCTTCTCAAGTAAAGAACAGAACACCAGATGTATTCACTGTACAAGGCAGTTTTTCTTACATCTACAAAGAAGTTGTGGCAGCACATACTGTTTAAGGATCCGATCCAGGAAGTACTCACTGACAGGATTTGCTGGCTGTTAGGTCTGGTTCTGTTTGACTCCAGGATCATGAACATCTCGGTTTTGACTATGTTTCCTAAAAATGCCTTTCAGTAGAAAGAGGACAAAGCAGACCAACCACACAAGCAGAGGACTACTCTGCTCACAGCAAAGCTTGTGTGCTAATGATCCTCTCCATTTCACTTGCAGGACCTTCCCAAACATGCTGATTTTTGCATACTTGGAGGACATCAATTTCACTCCTGTGAAGCAGCTGCTAATTGCTTTTATATTCCATTCACAGCTGAGTTCACTTAGGCCCTGGAGGGAAGCAATTTTCTCAGCCTTCCCAAGCAGAGTGATAGTGCAGGAACTGAGTCCACCCTGAGAACTACTGCCAACCATTCACCTGTGCTGAAGCAGTTAACTCAGCATTTTTCAGGATAGTCCTCAGGCCCAAGTGAGGCCAAAGAAAAACAGCTCAGCAGTCCAAGAAGGTTCCAGATGGGGCTGGAAGCCTGCTCCCATCACTCTCTGCTCCAGTTGCATGCAATGCCCAATAACACAACCAATAACTAATCACAATGAGAAGAAGGGGAAAATGGTGCAATGAATGCCAACAGAATTTATAAAGTCCAATGCCTGTAAAATAAAGTATGTGTACAAAATCAAAGTTTCATTCCGGGCTGCCCGCTGTGTTCAAGCTAAGCAAAAGACAGAGTAACATCTTCAGAATGTATCTTACAAAGACAACTGTTCCCTATTTAAGACAAATTTACAACAGTTTGTTTTATTTGATTAGTATCTCATTTGTTCTAGTATGTTGAAAGGCTAATATGCATATAAATTGACCTGGCATCTTTGGACAAATTGCATTATAAATATTTTATTGTAAAAGAAGAAGGAAAGATGCGAGCACTCGACTGTCTACCATCAAACTGAATTGAATCACAGAAATACTCTGTAATTTACAGAACGGCCATGCTGGTAGGCAGGAGAGATGGTGACAAGAACAAGCTATTAGAGTTAAAAGTGTGTATCACACAGAATCTGCAGAGGATTGTGTCCAGACCATTCTTGAGTATCTCCAGTGAGGGAGACTCCACAACCTCTCTGGGCAATTCATTCCAGTGCGCAGTTGCCTGCAAAGAAGCTCTTCCTCATATTCACGTGGAACTTCCTGTGCATCAGTTTATGCCCATCACTTGTTGTCATCTTGGCACCGTTGTCCTCTTGGCACCATCAAGAAGAGCCTGACTCCATCCTCTTGGCATGCTCCCTTCAGATACTTACATACATTGATAAGGTTCTCTCTCAGACGTCTCTTCTTGAGGCTGAACAGGCCCAGCTTCCTCAGCCTTTCCTCGTAACAGAGATGCTCCAGTCCCTTCATCATCCTCATAGCCCTCTGCTGGATTTGCTCCAGGAACTCCATGTCTCTCTGGTACTGAGTAGCCCAGAGCAGGACATAGCACACCAAATGTGGCCTTACTAGGGCTGAGCACAGGAACAGGATCACCTCCCTTGACCAGCTGGCAATGGTCTTCCTAATGCACTCCAGGATACTACTGGCTTTCTTGGCCACAAAGGCACACTGCTGGCTCATGGGCAGCTTGTTGAATATGGACCAATCTGTAGCTGTGCTATTGCAGAAGAGGGAGAAGGAATGTCACCTCTGAGATGCACTTTCTTCCCTCTGTACCAGCCTACCTCCATTTGAAAAAGCAGAGCTTCACTCCCCATCCCTGGGCAGTGTGCACATGCTATTTCACCAGCTCTTTCCTCCCTGGGAGCTGCTCTTGCTGCTTCCCACAGACCAAGTCAAGCCCCTCTTCTCTGGGATACCAATGGGAAGTTTCCATGTTCCCGTCTTTCCCTTCCTGGTGGCCCAACAAGACAAAGCTAGAGTCTGCAGGGAACACTGGGTGCTACAAGGGGCTTGCATCCCTCTCATTCCTACACACGTGTATGTGTACATATGAACAATTATGTCTACATAACTAATGAGAAATCAAAGTGTGCAAAACATTAAAGGACAAAAGATAGAAAACCTTTTAGAGTCACCTCTTAGAATATTTATATGTGTGATTTGGGGGACAAAGATTTGGGTCTCACGTGCTGCAGTTCTGCCCCATGTGAGTCAGGCCTGCATTTTTTGTAATGTGATGAAGTATTGGACAGCCAGTAAAAAGCACATCATTGTCAGTAGCATGACCCTGGAACTAAGAGTATTTTTCTTTTCCTTTCCGTTTAGTTTAGAGCCATCTCAGTGTCAGCAACAATCAGAAGAAAATGCGAACATTTGTCTCAACAGCCCAGAAAGCATGGGAAATTTTTATATCCGAAAGAAAGCCTGGCTGGAAGTATCAGATGCAGCTTTTTGCAGTTTGCTCTACAGTTGGCTTCCTCTCCAGCTTTCTTTTTTTCCTTGGCATGCGCTTCTCCCTGGCACACCACTCTTTGGGTCCCTTACTGATTTTTGGATTCATCTGGATCTCGCTTTCTATCATGCTCTCCTGCTTCAAGCACCTGCGCTGTTTTAGTGTCCTATTCCTTCTTTCTTGTGGACTTAAAAATGGCAGAAATGCTCTTATTACTGCTGGCACAGGTATCGTGGTGGCTGGCAACATCCAAAATATTTTTCACAACCTAAAGGTTCTGGCAGAGAGCATAACCTGTCATTTAAACCATGAGCAATTTGCCTTGATCAAATATTATGTTGAGGCAGTAAAATGGATTTATGAGGCAGCCAAGCTTCCCACTGAACTACCTAAAGATATAGTGTTCCTAAAGCATGAATTTACACCATCTTATTCAATTTCAGATGATGCATTAAAACAAGAGCTAAATGACACAAAGCATGAGATCCAGAGAGTTGCTAACCAGATATCTTTTATGCTGACTATACTGCCCTGTATAGGCCAGAAAGTATTGCCTATATTTGGGATTTTCCTAGTTTCTTTTGGAACTGGCCTCTTTATAAAAAAATTTGTGGGTTCTCACAGTACCAAATTTAAGAATACTTATATCACAAAACAGTTCATTGCATTTGATGAGCACCAAAAGCAACAGCAAAGACCCTGTCTTCTGCCACTAAACAGAAAAGAAAGAAAAGATTATGCGACAATCCCATCTTTTTGCTTCACAAGGAAGGACAGAAAAAGCATGTGGGTTTTTTTTCTCCCTGCAATTATTCATCTTTGCATCTGGCTCCTCTTTGCTGCAGTAGACTATTTGCTTTATTGGTTAATTATTTCTGTGAATAAATATCTCCAAGAAGTACCAGATCTAGAAATTCAACTCAGCCTCTTTCAGAAAGTAAGTATTTATCAGTACTGTATATTTCTTACTTTAGTGTTAAATAATTTCCCTTCATCTTCAGCAGCTGCAGGAGATGACATAGAACCAATGAGCCAGCAATTCTTCCATGAAATATTATTTATTTCAAAAAAGGGCCACTGCCTTTACAGACATATATATTGGATGGAACCAAACAGTTCTCTGCCCTTTCCTCAGCATCATGGTATTTCTAGAGATTGGTAAATATTGGAAGAAGGACTTTCACTCTTCCATTTATATATATGAAAAGACTAGAAGCTTGAAATTGAAAACTGACAATGCTGACATTTGTGAAGCATCAGTTTTATATTAAAAAGTCACTGTGATGCTGACATAAGACATGCTGACCTTTAGCTGAGTAGTGTCAGGAGCTTGTCAGCCATATGCATGGGTGCACACACATGAAATAATAACACACTGCCATAATCTCAAAGTTCTCCTAGCAGTAGCAGCAGTGGCATAGAGAATCATAGAGTAATTAGGTTGGAAGGTAAGTCTAGAGGCCATCTAGATCAACCTTGTGCTCTAAACAGGGACAACTTCAGAGACAGTTCAGATTGCTCAGGGTCTTGTCTGTGAATACTTCTAAAGATGGAGATTTCACTGCTGGAGTGTGTGACCTGTTTGACACTGCTAGTGCAAAGGAAATCTGCCCAGTTCGATAGCTTGAGAGATCAGGTTTCAAACATTTCCTGAAACCATATTACCCTTTGACACTGTCGGGATAAAAATGTTTCAGAGAATTGCTTGACTGTTAGTACAGTATGATATATGGTCTTTCTTCTGTTAGTTTTGTCTTATTCAACATTTTATATTACTCCACTTAGAGCTCATAATAATGAGCATTCTTTCCCATTTCTTTCCATGGCCTAAAATTTAATCTAACCAAAAGCAATTCCACAGAGTAACATTATTAAGGTGAACAATGCAGTAAGTGCATTGCTTGAAATTACATGCATACATACAATCTTTGGCAGAGAGATTCTGATTCTCACTTTTCTATACATGACATATTGTACCTCTGAGCTTCTTCAGCCAGGCCACATTTTCTATGACACACTGCTAAACCATTGCCGATTCAGCTTAGACAATGTTATGGCAAACTGGTGGTCCTGGTCTGTTATGGGAGGTTCATCTGGTTGGGACTGAAGCATGAAGGGGAAGGGAGATGTAGCACACACCCACCTCGAGGAATGGGAGCAGTTCTGGCAAATGTGAACTGCTAATGAAAATAGCTGGAATTAAGTCAAGCTGCTGGTCAAATGGTGTCAATATTTTGCATTGTATATCAAAATATCAAACTCTTCCATGGTTAGTTTGTCTAAGGTGAGATATGTTGAGGAGACTGATCGCTTTGTGTGCTAAAGGGGTTTTATACCTCATATAAACCCTGCTGCTGCACAGTAGCTGTGGTCTAGCATCACCAGCCCAGCATGTGATATGGTCCTGGTCCCCTGAGGATCCTTGAGAGAATAAGGGTTCAGGTAGGCTGATTGATATTGAAAAATCACCCTGCTCCAAGATCAAGATTATTGCATTCCAACTGAATCAAGCAAAGGCAGCAGGAGGCTAGCATGGATGAGCAAGGAACTCCTGAAAAAAAAGCTCAAATATTAAAAAGAGAAGCACAGAGGAGGTGGAAGCAGGGACAGAAAGACCAGGAGGAATATAAAAACACTACCTTCACTAGGAAGTCCAGCTTTCAGGAACCCCAGGCCTCTGAGACCACAGTACAAGTCTGGAGCAAGGAAGACTTACCCTTGGTAGAGGAAGATCAGAGAACGGAACATTTAAACAAAGCAAGTCCATGGGATCTGGTGGGAGGCACCCACAGGTGCTGATGGGACAGACTGATGTCACTGTGAGGCCACCCTTGATTGTCTTTGAAATGTCACAGGGCCTGAGAAAGGTTCCTGAAGAGTGGAAGAAAGCAGATGTTGTTCCCATCTTCAAGACGGGTAAGGAGGGAACTACAGTCTGGTCAGCCTCACCTTGAACCCCGTGAAGGTGACAGAGAATGTAAACATGGAAGCCATTTTCATACACATGAAGATCAAGAAATATATAAGGGGTATTAAGCATGGACTTAAAAAGGCTAAATCATGCTTGGCCAACCTAACAGCCTTCTGTGATATAAACACTGGATTGCTGGATGAGAGGGGGAACAGTGGGTGCTGATTGTGCCTTTATAAAGGCTTCCAGTGCTGGAACACAACATCCTCACTGACAAACTAATGAAACATGGGCTAGATAAATAGTAAGTGATGTGAACTGAAAATTGACTGAACTGCATGACTCTAAAGGTTCTGATTAGTGGCACAAAGTAACTTCGGATGTCCCTCAGGAGTAGATACTGGAACCTATACTAACCTCTTCATTAATGACCTGCATAGAGAAACAGATTGCAACCACCCAAGTCTGCAGACAGTATAAAACTGAGAAGAGTGTCTGAAACACCTGTGGATTGTGCTGTCATTCAGAGGGACTGGAAAAGGTTAGAAAATTGGGCTGACAGGGACCTCACAATGTTCAGCAAAGGAATATGCCATGTCTTGCAGTCCTTTGAGAGAAATAACTCCATGCACTATCCATGGGGACTGACTGGCAGGGAGGTGGCTGTGCACAAAAAGGCCTTGTGAGTTCTGATGGACACCAAGCTGACCACAAACCTGCACTGTGTCCTTGTGGCAAAGAAAGTGCTAACTTGGGCTGCATTAGGCAGTGCATTGCCAGCAAGCTGAGGGAGGTGGACATTCCCCTCTGCTTAGCACTGGTGAGACCCAGTACAAGGACCATATACTAGAATGAGGGGTCAAGTAAAGGGTCAAGGAGATGATTAAGGGACTGATGAGGAAGACACTGGGACTGTTCAGACTGAAGGAGAGATGTCTCAGAGGGATTTCATCAGTATGCATAAATATCTGATGGGGGGTGAGTGTAAGAAAGAGTATCCAGACTCAGGAAGAATTTCATCACTGAAAGATGTCAAGCGTTGGAACAGGCTGCTGAAATAATGGAGTCACCAAATCTGAAAGTATTCAAGAAACTACTCAATGTGGCACATAGTGTTGTGGTTTAGCAGATGTGGTGGTGTTCAGTCAAAGGTTGGACTCAATGATCTTGAAGGTCTTTTCCAATCTTAACCATTCTATGATTCTATGACCCTTCTCAGTGGTGCACAGTGCAGGGACAAGAGGCAATTGGCACAAATTAAAGGAAATAAATAAATTTCATGTCAGCATTTATTTGTTGTTAACTCTTCAGGTGATAAAACCACAGAACAAGATTTTGAGACAGGTTGTGGATTCTCCATCCCTGGAGATATTAAAAACCTGCAGTAGCCTCAATAGTCTCTGTGAACTGCTGTGTGTGGTTTTGCCTGTGTTTCTATCCTTCATACCTTGAGGGCAGCCTCTTATCATGGCCTGCCTTGCCTGTGACCCAAGTCAAGGCACAGAAGGAATTTAGTCCCACTATCCGTGGCCAGTAGGCCTGAGCCTGAGCCTGTCCAGCTGTTTCATGGGGTTTGTACTATGAATTTTCTCTCTTCATGTGCATTGTTTACTCCTGTGGAAAGCTGGTTAACTCTCTCAAACCAGAAAATGATGCCATCATCATGTTGTTTCTAGTTCCCCAAGGAAGGCTAGTTACATTAAAACATAAAATTTAATCTCAACAGATTTGTCATAACAAGGCTCAGGGCTGCTGATCTCAGGGAGTCTAGGAAGCTGGGTGAGCAGGACAGACTCAGCAACTGCTTGACCTGTTTATTCTTAGCATGAACAGTAAAGATTTTCATGCAGTGGTACCTGTTTCATATTGAGCTTCTAATGCAGTTTTTGCTTGCTTATACATTGGTTCAGTTTTACGATAAAACGTACTGAGTTAGATTGGAAGAGGGTAATGTCAAGAAAAGGCCAACAGGCTAAAACTGGGTAGCATGCTTTGGGCACCTGATTTTTCCCATAAGCATCTAACAGAAGTGCCTGCCTCTGTAGGATGGTTAGAAGAGCTACAAGGAAGAGCAACATATCCCCCTGACATGGTCAGAAAAGACAGCTAGGTGATTCAGTGTCCCTGCAGTGGGACTGAGAAGTTCTTAACTGTCCGAAATGTGGGACAGCTTCCGAGGAGAAATGGTGAAAATACAGTCTGAAACATTTATAAATAGCCAATAAATATATTGTTATGAACATACCATATATAGATCTGGATGGACTAGATGATTTATGGTCCTTTGTAAATCTGAATGTCCAATGGGAGAAATATTCAGAAAGAAGGGAATAATCAACTCTTTTTCCCCTTTTCTTGTGCAGAGGAATGAGAAAAGCTTTATCATTGACATGAGAGAGCATATTGCAAAGACTGATTCTTTCAAGATCCCTTTGTTTAAGCATGACTGCTTCCCTCATCCAGAGCTTGCTCTCTCCACGACATGGATCCAGCTTGGAGTAATCATCTTCTTCTTAATAATTTTTGGGTTATTCTCTGGCCTCCTGACCCAACTTAAAATAGTTGTGTCAGCTTCCTTTTATCCTGACACTGAGGTGAAACGGATACATTATTTGCATGCAAAACTACTCAAGAAAAGAGCGAAAATACATGAGAAGACTGTGAAGAACCTGTTTGTTAGAACGGTAAGCCATCAGCTCTAGGAAAAAAAAGAAACCTCCCTCTCAGAGGATTGTAGCCAGAACAAGGAAGTACTTAAAAAATTGTTAAATTTGTTACCTTCAATTATGTGCTAATAGGCTTTCCTCAATGCTGACCTGCACTGGGGTCAGACATAAGTTGCCTAATGGTGAGATTAGATCATCTAATTGTTTTGTTCTGTTCTTTGACACACATGCCTCAGACATGGCATCGGTGTGCTCAAATGACCATGTGCTGGCAAGAAAATACTTCTCAGACTGAGAGCTTTCCAGAGAAAAAACTTCATTTTCATGAACGTATAAAAAATACCTGGAGCACAAAGAGTATTCTGCAATCTAGACAGCAAGTGTCAGGCAGTAAGAGGAGATTCTAAATGTTAAGAAAGGTGTTCAGTTATTGCTTAGCAAAATGGAAGGTGATATATTTCTGTTTTAAAACACATTTGTCCTGTATATATAAATATGTATATACATATATATACTAACAAAATAACAAACACACATATATACATAAGGAAAATCTAAATAGATAGCTGCAGAAACATATAGTATGTTTTGTTTTGTTTTTTCATACCCTTCAATACTGATTCTACAGGATATTAGTGTCTGAGTGATCTCTAACTCACTAATTTTGTGATCATATTTCTGTCTTCTCAGGTCAACTTTTGGTTTCCAATACTGAAGGCAAGAGAGGCAGTTAGGAAGAAAGAAAGGAGTGTAACAAATGACAACATGGTGTGAAAAAGACCAAATGAATCTTTGGATAAGGCTGAGATGTTTTAGCTCCACAGGGACCTGTGTTTTGCATCATCTTTCCTATGGAATGGCAATTTTAAAATGTAAAAATATCAAGCTCAAAGGTTGAGCATCAGTATTGTGGAAAAGAAGCCATGGTAGATAGTGTGTAATTTACCACAGATTGTTCTGAATTGCATTAATACTTCTTTTTCAACTTGGGGTCTGCTTTTTCTGGTACTTTAGAATTCCATGGAGGATCTATTCTTCCATCTGGAAGCAATCAAACAGTTTGGAGCTTTTAGGACTACAGCAAAAACCTTTCTGGGTTAAGCTAACAGAGGACATAATGGCAGCAGCAGGTTTGCCTTCTTCACGTTTGCCAGATATTGAAGATAGAAGACACAGCAGAGGCTGTTCATGACCTTCTGGGTTGCCCAAGAACCAGGTCTTGGATCTTTCTAGACATTTCTTATGTCTCAACCCTCAGCTGCCCCAAACCCTGCAACCCGGTTCTTTCCCATCCCTAGCTCCTAGTCTCCTACCTAGTCTCCCACCCAGAATTCCTCACTTGGTCGTAGCCTCCCACATTCACATATCCATAGACTGTATCACTAGTGGAGATTGTACCATATCTTTGATGATCATGAGAGAGGTAATGCAGAATGTAGAAGTGCGAATGCTCATGAGAACTAGAATACAGAGGAATCTGGTGCTGTGGGTGTAAACAAACTGTTTTTGAGGAGTAGGGGCCTATGAGCAGAGGTGAACAATGTTTCAAATCATGCAATCTGAGAGAGCTTGCAGAAGTGGCAAAAATGGGCTTAATTATGTTGCTAAAGCCACCATTGCCTTCAGTGAAACAAAATTGAGCTGATACTGAAGTGCTTCACCTATTCAACTAACATGGGTGATGTGACCTTCCTAGGACACAAGACAAATGCAAAAAGCCTAAAGACAGGAGTGACTGAGGTAGTACTAGAGATTTAATGCAGAGCTAAAAAATCTACTCAACAGGCAGTGTGCTCTTGATTTTCAGCCACAGCCAGCTTCTTTTTTTAGGTTGCATAATAGGAAATTCTACTTTTTCCCTCTATAATACATGCATTGTCCCAGGACAGCCATTGATCAATGTCTCTGTTATCTGAATGAATAAAGACTTAGTTAAAACTTTCCAGCTGCAAGTGTCAGAAGTTATTTTCCACCTGAAACACTGAAAAACACCAAGTCTGTTTTCCTTTGGGCCTTCCAAAGCCTCACTCCGCTGTGGACACAGGTGTTCAGGTTGCCAGTGTGACAACAATTTGTCTCTAGAAAATGGTTCTGAATTAAAGCCATGCTTTGTTGAGAGTTGTGCTGAATGTCTCTGTGACACCTGGTTATGTCCTTTTTTCCTAAAGTGGGACAGCCCTAGATAGTAGGAAAATGCCAATTTATATTTCAGGTGCTATTGTCAAGGACCAGTAGCAAGAATCAATCTGGTGAAAGAAAAGCAATTTGAAGGTTGCTCTATATTGGGTTTCACAGAACAGACTATCTATCCAGGTACTATTGACAAGAGAATATATTAGTTCACTCTTGTTATCATTGCAGATGAAAGGGGAAGAGTTAAATGTCAATAAGAGCTGAGCATTTTTGGTAGAGTTCTGACAAGTTCATTGCTGGCAGGAGTTGGATGTGCTCCTTTTAGTCCCAAAGGACAGGCTGGTGTGAAGTCCAAATCTCACCCTGATATACTATGCCCAAAGGTGGAGGCAAGTCTGACTGACAGCACTACCACAAACCACCATGTGTTTAACTTGGCGTTAGGAGGCAAAATTTGGTTTGGAGTTTCTTGACTTTCCTGTTTGATGGTGTTGCCACCCAGCACACCTTTTCTCTCTGTTGTTCTGCAAGAAGGAAGCAAAAGCTTCACAGCTCATGGGAATGGTTCATCAAAATGACTTAGGTGTCATTCAATAGTTGGGAGAGATGCCTAAATCTGTTAAGATTTGGAGTTCTGGAGTACACTCTCAGGACAATGCCATGTCTGCACTTTTCATTAACTCTAGGAAATTCAGCCTAGTGTGAATGGCTGATTATGAAGAGACTTGCAAGGTCACAGAACAGTGTTGTACCTGAATGCTGAGACTCCCATCACTACCTGACAATTGGCAAGACTCATGACAGTAATAAAAGACTATCCTTCTTGAGAAGTCAGTTGCAATTCTGTACATCATATTCGGTTCTGGTAAACATTTTACCTAGATGCTTGACCCCACTACTGGTGCAGAAGACATGGTGGTGCTCAAAGTACTTCTTTGTCTTGGTCTTTACAGGTAAGACTGATCTTTACACATACCAGACCCCTCAGACCAGAGGGAAGGGCTGGAGCAAGTAAGACTTACCCCTCATGAAGGATGACATGATTAGAGAGGCCTTAAACACACTGGACATACTTAAGTCCATAGGATATGATGGGAGGTACCTATGGGTGCTGAGGATGCTGGCTGATGTCATTGTGAGGCAACTCTCAATTATGTGTAAAAGGTCATGGTGATCAGGAGAGGCTACTGAGGACTGAAGGAAAGCAAATGTCACTCCCATCTTCAAGCAGGGCAAGAAGGAGGATCTGAGAAACTACATGTTTGTCAGCCTCACCTCAACCTGTGGGAAGGTGATGGAGCAATTTCCCCTGGAAGCCATTTTCAGACATAAAAGTCAGGAAGTTGTCTGGTATATCACTGAACCATAGGAAAGACTTTTTTACTGTGAGTGTGTTCAAACACCAGAATGAAATGCCCAGAGAGGTTATGGACTCTCCATCCTTGGAAATACTCAAAGTGCACTAGACATGACTGTGCAACTCAGAGCAGCAGGGCTGCAGCAGATATCTTTAGAGATGCCGAACAGCCTCAGCCATTCTGTGATTCAGTGACTTTTACACAAAACATTGCAGAAAAAACATTAGACAGGCACAGCAAAAATTTAATTTGTGAATATGCTGTGCCAGCATCAGGGTGCCACCTGACAAATACTGTTATCATTACACTCATACTAGAGTCACGTGCTTGAGTGGACTGATTCACTGGTTGTTTCTGTGGTCATATGCATGCATATCTGTGTGCTGAATGTGAGCTGAATGGCAGGCCAAGGAGATAAGTTTGCTCTTCCCCATCTCCCTAAACCTGGATTACTAGGGACAATGGCACATTCTCTGCTTTATTTTTTCTTTTTTTTAAAAAAAAAAATTCTAAACCAAATTCACCTTCTGTGTCTCAAACACATTGAGATTTATCTTGGTGGTATGGCAGTTCTTACCCTGATCTACAATACTAGGTCTATTCCTTCAGCTGCCCAGTGGCTGTCTTTAGTTGTACAGATGAAAAGGCAGGTCTGTTTCTCCCCTGGTATTACACAGAGGCATACTTCTCATTCTCTGCAGACCTTATTTGCTTCTTGCTTTCTCCCATTTGTTTCTGTCCTATGAGCAGGGGAAGTCTGGGGATTTGTTTATCTTCATCTGTCTCCTCTGCAAGTTATTCAGCTATTTCCTTGGCTTCTCTGCTTACCATAACCCTCAACCACAGGATTATATTCTTCTTTTTTTCTTAAAAATGAAAAAGGACTACAAGTTACTATTAAAAAACTGGTATCCGATGCAAAATTATTTCTGTTCCTCTTCTTGTCTACCCTCTCCTCAGACTTCCTACATTTTATTTTGGCTCTTTTCTTCTGTCTTTGTCATTCATAGTCTTCTTTCCTCTTTTAGTATGTTTTCTTCAGCTCCAATAGATCATTCCTCCCCACACATAAAAGCATGTATTTCTTTTCTTTCTGCTGAGCACAAGTGAACTATAGGTGCAGTTGAAATTAAGGATTTTATTTATTCAATTTGTTGGTGTAATAGAAAACTTTAATATCTTTCATGTTACTGGGAATTGTCTCTAAGCGCCTCTCTAGGGCTTGTCAGAAATGCATTCAGTACTCAGACTGAGTCTGAGGAGAAGTTGGATTTGGCTTTTGACTCATTCATCCCTCTTCTTTACTCAGCTCACTGCAGAGCACAACTTCCTTTTTTAAACGTCCTTCACTAGTGTAGAAGCTGTTTGATTTACTGTGAAAAATCCTCCAATTGGATCAAATCTGGTTTGTAAAATTAATGAAAGGCTGACCTGATTGTCTTGTGAAGATAATTCAGAGAGACATGCTAGTGCTCCTGACCCTCCTGGAGCACAATACAAACAAGGACGTTTCCTTTCACCGACCATGTTTATGGAACTCTCCTTATCACCACTCCATACCTCCAAACTTGGCTGGCTTCACAGCTAAGCTAAAGACTTCTTTTCCTCACTGCTAGTTTTGTTGCAGCATTTCATGTGAGCAGCTGGGTGTGCAAAGTCAGAGGATGCTGGGTTTACAACTGCTCTCACCCTGACCCCTGCTCTGTCAATATTATCCCACTGACTCACTGTGTTTTCATCAGTTTAAATGGCCCAGAGATGCAATTAAAGAAGAAATGAGCAAGCAAAGCCTTTTGTCTAGTTCTGTTTTACATTGAAAAAGTGGAAAGTGAGGATCAAAGGATCATCCTCCTCTGATGATGAAATAAAGCCTGAAAATAGGGATGTTATTGTTGACTTTATAGACACAGATTTCAAAACGTGAACTCGCTTCATGGGTGCTGCTGTGCATTAAAGTACTTTCCTTCTCATTCCATTCCTGATACATTATACCTGCCCTGCCCTCCAGTGGCCCAGTACAGCCACAAGCCCCAGTATCGCTGCTCTGCAGAAATCCATGCCCTGGTACTTCTGGCTGAAGGGAGAAGCACTGCAGGTGTAGGTGCTTGCACAACAGCCATGAGCTTTCACAGGCAGTGAACTGATAGCTGACAAATAATCGAGCAACAAACACATACTGGGTATATGAGGCTTCCTCTGGCAAATGATGGGGATAAAAGCAGTATTATGCGTGCAGGGATCAGATTTCCCAAATTCCTTCTCTGTTCCTGTGAATGGAGTACAAAAGATTCTAAATTTCTGTTTGGCTGGGCAGGCTGATGAAAATATGACTAACAGAGTTTTTTCCTTACTTTACAAATGTGTTTGAATCTTCAATCTTTCTATTTAAGGAAGAGAGGAAACAAGTAGGATCCCAAAGAGAAGTGCCAAGCAAAAAAGGATGCCCTGTGTTTTGACCTTGACAAAACAGGTCCTCAGCTCTTCTGTATGGACATGTATATCTTCAGAGAAAAAGGGTTTTAATGCAGCAGTATCACGTCTCAAAGCAATCAGAGATAGTCTACTCCAGCTGAGTGACCAACAGACTGAAGGAAGAATCAAAGAAAGCAAACATTTTTCTCAGTAGGTGCTGGAGAAGCCTGAGGATTATGGCTAGAAGAGGATTCAAACATTTGGGAAAGCAATTGGTGTCTTACCTCTACATGAAAAGCTCAAGACAACAGTGTGGGCTGTAGAAGTCATCTCTAAACCACTATTCCAACCTAGAGTATGGCATCTGTTGTCTTAGCACAACAGTTATAGCACAGACCCAGCAACAACTTGAGAATGTAATGAGCAAGTGATAGATGGGATGAGGTTGTAAAATGAATAAAGAAATTTTGTCAGGGGGTAGAGACTGAGGCAGGACCGAGAGACCACTCAGTGCTCCTTCTGGTGCTCTAGTCCTGTGCTGGCATAATTGAAATCCCATTGCATCCCACACCATATGTCTACTAAAAGACCCACATCCTACTGTATTTGGCTCTGCTGTCATTAATTGCTGATGTTTTGGAATAGAGACCTAGGCAATTCCAAAATTACACCATTACAGTATGCCCTGTAAGTGGAAAAAGAGCAAGGATAACAGAGATTTGCAGTCCGACAGTCTCAACTTTAGCAGGACTGCCTCAAGGACTATTACTTGGCACCTTGTGGCTAGACGTAGGATTCAGGCACTAGGGCCAGAATGTGTCATGGCAAAACAAATATTCATAAATGTCACAAACCCGACAGGCTCAATAACTTGTTGCAAGTTATTGCAAAGATACAGCAGACAATTTGGTGTAAATCCTAACTCATGATACTCAGGTAATTTCTTTTATCCATCTGCACAATAGTTAAAAGAGTCATTGGAATTAAAAAAGTAGGTATTTGTTAAGAACAGATCCAAAGGATAACCCCTTTAGGGAGAACAGTCCATGATACAGAGCAGTAAGTACCAACACAGGCATCAGCAATTCTTTGCTAATTATACAGGAAGAAGCTTACTCATTTCTAACCTAATGGAAATCAGTAGGAAACCTAAAAAGATCATACATTTTCCCACATAGATAATACATGCTCATGGTTTGGAGATTTCAGTTTACAAAATAGGTGTTTACATAACTCAAAAAACTACTTGCTGCTAGCACACTATGAAAACACCTGTTTTTATAAAAAATCACTAATTTATTTCCTTTGAGCTTTCATGATCTGCAGTCATTTGTATCAATTTGATATTGTTAGGTGTCCCAAGAGCCTAAAGGACATTTGAAAGGCCTGGGCATGTCCATAGTATCCAAAGGACTGTCAGACTATTCCTGGGTATCATTGCCATCATAATTGAGTCAGTTTGGCCTTGAGCAACTCACTTAAGTCAACACTGAATGTTAAATATAAGGCAACTACATATATTCCATCACTTGAGTGATTTTGGGTCCTTGAACATCCATAGTTCTCACAGCTGTAAGCTTATTCTATTTACTTGTCTCACAGATATATCATGCAAGGTTCAAATAATTGTTAAAACCTGAAGTCTCAGATAAAAGACTGTACACAAATGAAAGTTATTGTTAAAGGTAGAAATTGATCCTTTCTCCTCCCTGCTTTTTCCCCTACTCTTACCAAATTTCTGATCTTATTCCAAGGTAGCAAAAGATTAGTTAGAAAGAATGGATTCATGGTTGACCTGTGCTCTTGATGAGACAAAATATAAGAAAATATAGCTTTAGTTCTGAGAGGCAAAGACAGGCTAGGTGGATGGCAGTGTGTCGTGGTTTAACCAGCACACAGTGGTACAGTAGACATCTGCACCTTAGTTAGACGTGCTGTATATTCTTTGTAGTCAATGGAGACAAACTGGGATTGCAAGAAAACTACCTATTTCATCCCAAAGGAGAACAAATCCAGACAGATTCATCTAGCCTGTGTCAGATCTTGATGCAGAGATGAATAATGTTCCAGAAGTACCTCTTTCTCTGCTGATTGCAGAGGGAGACTATACAACAAACTGAGATGCAGAGCATTGCAGTACAGAAGTCTACAGTGATCAGTGAACTCCACTCCCTTGTAATAGTCATTGTAATAGTGCTGTATTCTTGGTTCTGCTGTTCTGCCACCCCAAAGAAAATCTGAGAAATGGGAACCTGTGCTAGATCTTCTTGAACACCCCATGACTATCTTCCATCACCTTATAAAGAAAATCCACCTTTGCTATTTAGAGACATGAGAACTACTGACATAGTAGCTCATACATCACTGTATGCCTATGAATGCAGCAGGAACTGCAAGTCTACTTTCCACTGTCAAATTAAAAGTAATCGTAATGATCATATGTTTAATGTGCCTGTCTTAAAATATGCAACTCTTTCTGTGCCTGTTTGGCCCATGGCTTGCGCAGAAGTGCAGGTTATACTGTTTCACAGGACCACAGAATCACAGAATCAGTTAGATTTGAAGGGACCACAATGGGTCATCTGGGTCAGTCTCCCTACTCGAGCAGGGCCACCTCCTGAGCATAAAGCTCAGGATTGCATCCAGGCAGTTCTTGAACACCTCCAGTGTGGGAGAATCCATGACCTCTCTGGGCAATCTGTTCCAGTGCTCAGTGACTTGCACAGTAAAGTTCTTCCTCATATTCAGATGGAACTTTCTGTGCATCAGTTTTTGCACATTATCTCTTGTTTTGTTGGTTTCCACAAGCGAGAAGAATCTGGGTCCATCATCTTGGCACGTCCCATTCATGTACTTGAATACATTAATGAGTTTCCCTCTCAGTCATCTCTTCTCAAGACTGAACAAGCTCAAGTCTCTCAGCCTCTCCTCATAAGTGAGGTGCTCCAGTCCCTTAATCATCTTCGTTGCCCTCCACTGAAAGATGGTTTCTACATAGGGAAAAATAAACTCACTGTGCATGTGATTTTGTGTTGTCTTCGTTTCTCTCCGTGATGGTTTCGACTGGGGTAGAGTTAATTTTTTTCATGGTGGCTAGTATGGGGCTATGCTTTGAATCTGTACTGAAAGGATGTTTTCATTATTGCTGAGCAGTGCTTACACAGCAACAAGGCCTTTTTTGCTTCTCATAGTGCCCCACTAGCAAGGGGGTTGGGTGTGCACAAGAAGTCAGGAGGGGACACAGCTGGGACAGCTGTTCCCAACTGACCTCAGAAATATCCCACACCATAGGGCACCATGCTCAGCATATAAAGTTGGGGGGAGGGGAAACATTCAGAGTGTTTTCCTGAGGATGGCTGAACAGCACCTGCTTGCTGATGGGGAGTAGAGAAAGAAATACTTGTTTTGCTTTGCTTGTGTGCACAGCTTTTGTTTTTTCTATTAGACTGTCTTTATCTCAACCCATGAGTTTTCTCACTTTTACTCTTCCAATTCTCTTCCCCATCTCACCAAAGTTGGGGAGGGAGGGAGTTGAGCAAGCAGCTGTGTGGTACTCAGCTGCCAGCTGGGATTAAACCATGACACTCTCTTAAATATTCCCCAGTGACAGCTTCTTAAAAAGAAGAGCTATTACATATGAAAATGCAACTTTAAACAGCATTCTAGTTCTTCAAGAAAAATTTGTCTAGACATAGTAACAGAATCATGCTTCTACAAATACATTAACCTCTCAAAATGGAAATCAGATAAATTGAGAAAATTAGATTTTTTTAAAATTAGGAATCCTATCCTACACAAAACAGAGTATTAGTTACACTGGGAGAAACCTCACCTTTTCAGTAAGAAAATGTTTTTGACATTAATGCATTATGCTCTTTCTCTGGTGATAGCACTTTGTAAGCCTTCAAGTGATGGGCATGTTTCTCTCCATAAAGCCAGGACACAAAAAAGCATTGTAGGTGAGTTCACAAATATGGTTAGCATAGGTTTGCCTGGGGTACAACAAAGGAAATACTTGAACACACCAAGAGAAGTCTGGTGGTGCAGTTGGCAGGGACAAACATAAAAAGTTCTTTCAAGACAGTGACATAGAGATGCAGCAGCCACTTTAAAATAGTGACAGTTCTCCTGAATCAGCATTTTTCTGTATCTGACCCCTTCCAGGAAGGGAAAATTTAAAATAACCCCACTTCAGCACCTGCCATCAGAATTCTCTGCATTGCTAAGCACAACAGAGATCTTCCTAACATATTCAATTTGAGAATTAGAATTCATCTCCTGTGACCCAACATAGTAAAAATGTAGAAAATATGCTTAAAGATCATTGTTCATTGCTTTTACTTTATTGAATATCTGATACCTTCTAAAGATGAACATTAAGACATACCATCCTCAAACTTACATAATGTTAAGAATGTACAGAGCTGTTGCCACATCGCAATTGTAGTTATTATTTCATTATTATTCCATTTTTTTAAAAGAATTTTCCAGTTCTTATAATAAAATTCCTTTTAAAGAGAAATTGCAATGACAAGTTTCATGTAGGAAGCCAAGTATAATGCTTATTGGTTACTGTTGCTTCGTGTTGGCTCTTGAGAAGTTGATTGTGGATTGATTGCTGGACTCAGAAGGCACTGCTTTAGTGGGGACAGTAGGGTCATTTTCATTTGCTTTTATCTACAAAGAAGAAAAAGACAATATGATATAACATTTCAAAAGAAAATCTCTTCTTTGCAATTTGTCACTCAGAGAGGTAATAATGGAGAAGGAATGCTAGCAGCTAGAAAGAATGATTATTGCTCCCTCACTCTGTTAAAGCTTTAGCCTTTAGTCCTCTCTATTAGAAAAGCTTTCTCCCTTATGACAGAGAAAAACAAATAGGATGCTGCGCTCTATTGCTGCTACTGATGCCCTGGGTGAGGTTCACTGTAAGGTGATTTTAAAGGAATGATAAAATAAAATGAGGAAAAGCTAACTTCACCCTCCCACCATTGCAGCTTTGTTCATGTTCCCATATTAATTAGCACTAAGAACAGGACCATTTTATGTGAGGTGAAAACAGGCTTTCTATTCATCTATTGGGAAATCATTTCTGGAACTAGGTGATCTCATTGTTGGTACACATATGCACCCGAAAACACAGCCTGGATTTTGCCATGCTTACTGCCACCCACTCTTCCCCCAACCCATATTAACCAACTCTCCTGATGTAGCAGACATTTCAGCTGCAGTTTGTTAAACAGCAGCATCATGGCTCGACTGTGCTTGCTGAAGGCCTTACCTAGCTCTTTTACTTTTTCATGAAACATTTCTTCTGCTTGTTAAGCAGTTAAAGAGTGAAGTGTTGCCACCTAGTCCTTGTCCCCAGATGCCTTATCCCACCCATCTATGACACTGCACTGATCTTTGCTAGGTTCTTTTGAGAGACACTTTAACTCACTAAAGCAGTAGAAAACTAATCCAGAAAAAGAAGCTAATTGATTTCTGCTGACATAGCATGGAAATCAGCACCAGAGCATATACAGGTAAGGGATTGTCAGTAACCAAGCTACAAGCTGTGAACACTGGAGAGGAGGGAAGGGGTGTTATTACCCTGTTATCAGTGATGAGCTTACACTAACTCAATCACCCAGTAGACCACTGCTGGTATTGACTGCAGCACCTCTCTTCATGGAATTATAGGATGGTTTGGGTTGGAAGGATCATAAAGATCATCTAGTTCCAACCCCCCTGCCATGGTCAGGGTCACCTTCCACTAGACTGGGTTGCTCATTCCCCATCCAACCTGGCCTTGAACACTTCGAAGCATGGAGCATCCACAGCTTCTCTGGGCAACCTGTTCCAGTGCCTCACCAACCTCACAGTAAATAATTTCTTCCTAATATCTCTTCTAAATCTACTCTCTCTTTCAGTGTAGTCATTCCCTCTTGTCCTATCACTACATACCATTGAAAAAAAATCCCTCTTTAGCTCTCTTGTAGGCTCCCTTTAGGTTCTGGGAGGCTGCTTTTAGGTCTTCCTGAAGCCTCCTCTTTTCATGATGACAGCTCTTGTCCTTGCAAAACAAATGTATTAGCTTAACTCAAACAGCACATTTGTTGTAGGGTTATTGCCTGTAACACAGGGATACTAACAAATTGAATTTTTCACAATAAGCTGATTTTGTTGGTGACTTTGTCCGTTTTTGCAAGACAAACATTCATGCTTCATTTGTACTCCTGTTGCTAACTGAACTCAGGTTTTCTATGGGCCTTCATATCCATGTCTCAGTCTAGCAGTTAAACTCCATTTGACTCTTTCAACCAAACTTTTCAAGGAGTCTCCAGTCAGAAAGATGCTCTCCATACCTGGGCTGCCATACATATTCATTAAATTTACAGATACCAAGACGACTCAGCTTCTGAGAGGGCTTATTTCAGACAAGCATGTCACCAGCCTGATACACTTTTGTTTTCTTGAAGTTTCAGAGAAGCATTACATAGTTTTCACTAACCAAAAGAGATTGTTACCTGCAAGAGACAAAACTGAGGAATCAGACTATTATTTTCGTGTGGCAGATGTTCCTGAGACCACACCCGTGTATGGTGCTCTCTTCACGGGAACAGGCTGACAGACCTGCAATAAAATATTTCAAATATTTCATTATTCTGTCTTCTCCTTGCAATTGCTAATTGAACACAATTAAAATAGTAGTCCTATGAAAATCCAGCTTTCTATATAACGCATCCTAACACTTTCATCAATCCTCTCTCTGGAAAAGATCCTTTGCATTGGGATTAAACTTCAGTTCTCAGCTTTCATCGGGAACTGGATTACTCTATCTGTTCAACACTGTAAAAAAGCAATTCTAAATCCATTTTTTAAAAGAAGCAACTGACCATGTTCCACCTCATTTTATGAAAGCTTCTCTTTGTTAATATATTCACATTTTCCAGTGATGCTTTTAATACAGGTAAGAGAGGTTAATAAATACCAATGAAACAAAGCAAATTCTGCCTTGCGTGGGTACCTACCATCCACTATCCCAGCTGCTGGCTACAGGAGGCTGAGCTGCTTGAAAAATCACTTCTGAAGACATGCTGCAATTGATGTTTGGGTTAAGGGAAAATTCTCTCTAGCTTTGATGGAGTATGGAAACCATTATGTGAATGGAAGTCTTTCAGAATTCTGTAATTATTTATAATTTCTTGTAAGTTTTAGTTTAGTTTTGATACTGTGTTATGTGTATGAACTTGCAGGCAGCTCAGCAACCCCTGTGAAATTGTGGTCTTTAGAGGAAAGCCTAATGCAGCCACTTTTACATGCCCTTCTCAGTCCCTCAAGACAGTAGTGGAGAGAAATATACAGAATTATCTTGGAAGCATTTCACTGGGCCATTTCTCGCATGGATACTAGTCTGATTCAACTTTTAGATCATGCAGTGAATCCCACTGATTCAGGTGGCAATTTTAAAACATACTTCCTCTGCATGCTTTTGAAAATCTAAGACTTAAGGAACACTAAGGACACAAAAGCATTCTTCATAGAATTATAGAATTCAAGGGTTGGAATGGACCTTACAAATCATCTAGTCCCAACCCTCCCTGCCATGGGCAGGGACACCTCCTCACTAGATCAGGTTGCACAAGGGCTCATCCAGCCTGGTCTTGAACACCACCTTGCACAGTAAATAGGTACTGAAAATTCAATATTCATGTATTTTTAATATTTCTCTTTAAAAAAATAAAAGGAACGAGAGGTTGAATAGAGCTATCTTGCTTGGTCCAGCAGTACACTTTGCATATGTTCAGCTTTTAACACATTCTTGCTGGAATACAGCAAAGTGTTCAATATTCTACAAGGTTTAGCTTCCAGTGTCTGATCCATGAAAGAATTAGAAAATTATCAATTTATTACTGGGTGTAAGATTTCTGCCTGGATATGATGTTAAGACACTGATTTTCAGTGAAATCAGTGCTGAAATGTAGCAGTTAGATTACTAAGGAGCAAAACTTAGTTCACTTTTATGGCAAGTGAGACATGTTTATTTTTAAAAGTACCAAGGCTTAGTTCACAAGCCGTACAGACTACTGTATGAGCAAGAATGAGTCTATGATATTTTCCTGTAAGATAAAGAGCAATAAAAATTGAGTCCTTACTTTCATTTCCTCCCACCTTGGCATATTTTGATTAGTAAGGGAAATTACCATTGAATCCCCAAACCTCTCTTCCCAAGAGCTAGTTATCCTCATGTTGTACAAGGCATTACAGAGATTTATTAGTTTAATTAACCTGCTCCCGCTGCCTGACTCGTTTGTAGACATATGGAGGGAACGGTGGACGGGAGATGTATTTGCCTTCTCCTGCTGTGACATTGAAAACTCCACCTTCATAAACCACTTTGCCTCTCGAAACTGTCGCAACTGGGACTCCATGGCAGACCATTCCTTCAAATATATTGAAGTTATTTGCCTGGTGATGTGTCTTTGCAGATATTGTCCTGTGTTTACAAAACAACACCCAAAATTACTATGATCCCTGCGTTTTACTTCATTATAAAATTTTGATAAATTGATACAGGAAGAAAATTTAGCAGCATTATTAAACTACAGCACTGTACAGTACATCATGGAACAGCTGTAAAAATAGGATAGAGCAATAACATATCATTGAACAGTAATTGCATTTCAAAAGAATGAAGAGGAAGTCAAAAGGACAGAACTTTGCAGCCTTGAAATGCAAAATTTTCCACTAGAACAGAGATATTGGAACAAAAAAATCAGGTTGTAATATTTTATTTGGATAACATGATTTCATTTTGCCTTGTCAAGCAACTATCTAAGCACAATTAGGTCAGAAACAGCTCTGACCTTTTAGCTGGAATGACTTGCAATTTCAAGTTTGAAAGGTATGGCTGCAGTGCTTCAAAGATTGAGACTCACATAAATAACACAAAGACCATTTCACTGGAAAAGTCTGTAGATGGTAATGATTTTTGGCAACTTTTAGTGTGAATTGGATTGATTCAATGACTGGCAGCCCAAATATCTCAATGCTGCTAAGTAATAGTGACATCACACTTCTACAAACCTTTCCTCCAAGGGTATTAAACAAATTATAATGTTAAACCTCAACAGTACTCATTTGAGTGGTGATATTATTGCTTTGTGTGTATATGTAGAGCTTCTTCTATATGATTACCATTTATCTAGCCAAGTTTCCCAACCCTAACTGGCTACATTAAAGGCAGAGCCCATGCTAGAGCTGACATTAGCATCTAGAAGCACATGTTGTATATACTACATCATTACCTATTTTCCCTACTGAGCTACTTACTGTCTACTGTATCTATAATGGGTCAACAGTTTTTGTTTGGTTAATTATTTCAGTAACTTCCTTTATCCAATCTAGAGATACTTTGATTCTTTTTATATAATTTGGAGAGTTTATACTTTTATTGCCATCTGTAATTTCTGAAAGGCAGGAAGCTTCATGCTTTTGGCTACCAGTCAGACTTTTTCCAGTACAGGTGCTCACACAATCAAAAACCTATCATACATATATTATATTGCATGTGCATACACTTGTATTACTCCAGAGACTACATCTTTTGCAAAGGAATTATCAAAGTCAAAAGCAATATGAAATATTAATAGATTAAAATATTGATCTATTTGGAGAAGCATTTTCTAAAACTTGAGTTAACAACCTTATCAAAATGAGAAAACCACAGCAAAATATGTATCTTACTTGAAGTGTAGACATTTTCAAAAGTAATCTTATATTAAATATTTCAAATGATTGCTTATACAGAGGAAAAAAGAATTTGTGGAAGGATACTTAGTTTTCCTTTCATATTGTCCTGGTGAACTAAGAGAAATGGATTCTGCTACATTTAAACCTTGGTGGCAACTGACTTTTCAAAGCCTGTATATATAGAAATATTCTCTATGACCAATCTGCCTGTAGGAATAAAAGTTTTTCCTTATTCAGCACACCTTGAACAGAAAAC
>NW_008689618.1:83160-85063 GCF_000695815.1 Acanthisitta chloris
GCAGATTCACAGCTGAAAGAGTCAAACCTCTCTTGTTTTCACTGGTCCTATGAAGACTGTCAAGCAGGTTTGTCCATGGGTGTTATAATGGCCCTACAAGGAGTTTGTGAACATATTCCTCTAGATTATTGCATTACCCTTATGGGTCCAATTGCTAGAACAGTAAGTAAGAACAACTGTAATATAATTATCTTTAGCATTCTCTGGGTATATATCATAGCTATTTGTAGAATAGCACTGGGACACAAAAAGAAAAATGGAAAAGGTAATTTGAGCAAACAAACAGGGAAATTAACAAGATCCTTCAACTCAACATGTGAGCTGTTTAAACACACTAGAGCAGGATCACTAGAGGTAAACATGCCTCAGGGGTAAGTCCTTCATTTAAAGAAACAAAATGAATGGAAGTTGGCACATTTAAAAGTAATATCCATTTGTACAGCTAAACCTTACAATATGACAAAACACATTTCCAGAGCTTGTCTCAACAACTAATCTATATAGAACTCATTTGTAACTCTTCTGTTGAAACAAGCCTTTGATCATGCTGCCCCTTCTGAAGGTGAAGTGCATTTTCTCTGATGGAGATCATCAAACTTTTTCTGTGATTTAACCCTTTGACACTACCAATGGCAGCAAAAGTTTCGGGTAGCAAATGAGCAATCAAATAAACCAGAACTGGATGATGTGCTTGGGTCTGAAACTCACAACTCAGCAACCTCATGCAACAGAGTGTTTACTGCTGTATCACCAATTTCAGTAGCAAGCAGCTTGGCAAAATTCCAATGTTTGCTCTCAGCTAATGGCAAGAAAAGTTGTAATAACTGAACCTACCCATAATCCAAAAAACCAAGACTGCCACCATAGTGGAGTATAACTTAACAGATGTCTCCAGCATCTTAAGTGATGCCTGACATAAGGGATTACTCAATGTGAGAGAGCAGATTCTGACTCTGGGTTTGAAAAACCTGTGTTGGATTTTTTTTTAAATACAATTTATAAAATTCTCTAATTCTGGTTACAAATTACAGTAGCTCTTGTTTCAAACAACACTTGCTCAAATGGAGACTGAGGTCAGAATGATTACACCATTCAAAAGAATAATCTCCTCTACAAAGAGGATACTGTGAAAACATCAGGTCCTGTATTGTTCCTACTCACATCAGTGTTTCCATGCAGTTCACTTCAGCTGCCTTTGATACACTTGGTTTGCAAAGAGATTTTAAAATATTGATACAAACACTGACACTCCTCTGGTACCAAAGAGGAAGACATGCTTCTGAAACTTTTCTCAACACAGTGCTTCTGTCCAACTAATTTTGAGTCAAAGAGCAATTTAGTTGAAGAGCAATTACCAGATTTTCTCAGACTGTGTGAGGATTCAGTGGCTAGTAATACTGTATTTATTTATGCTCTATGTAAGAAAGGGCTTTACAGCTACTCCTAGAATATTGTAACTAAATAAACTACAAACTTCATCTTGAAATTTAGAAAAGAGCATCCAATTAGACTAATGCAGCAAGAATGAAGGGTGAAATTCAAGACTGTGCAGGTGGTCAGCTAAAACGTTTTGACCTGAAGGAGCTAGATGTACCAATTTTCATTTCCACAAACATGTCTGTGCCTCAGACAGAGATTGAAACACTAAATAGTGAGTTACAGTCAGGCAGGAGGGTGACCTGGGTACCCCTCATAATGCATAGGACATGAAGGTACATCATCTCTAGAATCTAAAATTTGACCGCCTTATCCCTTTAATTTTTGAAGGCAACAGAAGAAAATGAAGAATTTAAATACTTTCAATGGAAACTGGATACATACCTCACCCAGTTTTCTTTAAAAATTCCAGGTATGGGAATATGAAGGAAATCTATTGATCATAGAATCAGCCGGGTTGGAAAAT
>NW_008689619.1:0-23136 GCF_000695815.1 Acanthisitta chloris
AGGGCTGCGGTAGCGCCGGCACCAGAACTTGTGGTGTGTGGAAGTGTGTGTAAGGGCAGCCCTTGAGAAACAGCGCGGTGTGTTGGGGATGCGGGGCAGGATTGGTTTCAGTTTGCTGGAGTACTAAGCTTTGGTCTGGTAGAGGGAAAGCTACGTTATAAATAGATGCTACTTCTTTAGGGCTTTTCAATGCCTAGAGAGCCATTTGACCTTAGTACGGATGGGACTGTAATGGACAAATGCCAATTATTTACTAATGCATGAATGGACGTGCTTATTCTGCAGCAATTTCTTCTTGCCCTTGTTTAGGTTATCTAGTTCCAGACTGAGCTAAAAAGATGCTGATTATATCCGTGACTATTTCTGAAATATCAGAGTTTGTGGAAGCATCTGTTTGCACTAGTATAAATTAGTGCATTCCCTTTAAGTTAGTTTTTGGTGGTGTGACCAACCAACAGCAGCATTCAGTCTCCTATTACTGCCCAGCCCACCCCTGCAGCAGTCTGTCCCCAGACCCCCAGTCTATCAGAGTGGGTCCTTTTGTTGTCATGATTACAAGTCATGGCTAGAACCTTATTATGGTACCATTGTGTGTATTTAATATCTCCAAACGCCTTTCATTACGTTGTCGAATTTCCACCTCTCTCATTTTTCTTTGCAGGTCATAATGAAATCCTGCAATGCTGTTTTGAGTGGGTGAGGCAAAGTGGGAGAAAACAATGCCCAGGCAAACAGCAGTGACGATTGCGGTGGGGACCCTGCTGGGTGTTGCAGTGGGAGGCCTGCTGCTGTGGAAAGCAACCCAACGTCGGAGGGGAAAAGCCAGTCAGCAAGAGGAAGCAGCTGTAAAGTCAGGAGATGAGAAACTCAATAAGGCAGAAGATAAGGAGGTGGTTTCCTTCTTCAGACCTCCCATGTTTTCCTGGGGAGAGAATGCCCATCCTACAGACATAGTGGTAGTTTCAGAGCAGGAGGAGTGGGATTGCGTTGAACCGTTGCTGAAGAAGGAGCTGGAGAGGTGGCCGGTGCTGGGAATCGATTGTGAGTGGGTGAGTGATCAAGAAGAGCCTCTCCTTTAGATTGCAAATTGCAACAGGAAGTCATTGAGGGTCGAGTTGATAATGGCAAAATGCTGAGTTTACAAAGACTCCTCCCGCAGCATCCAGATGGTGCTCATCAGTTGCTTAGCTGGTGTGATCATTGAGGAATGTTTGCTGGTAGGGGAAGGGTATAGGAATTTGGTTAACAAGAAATAACGTATATTAAAAAAAAAAAGCCTCAGATTACATTGTTTACAGCTTTGTACCATTTGCACCCTTCTCTTGTCATATATGAGTTTCAAGTAGTTCTGTTGCTTTCAAAGTCCTTCATTATGTTACAAAATTAGTGGTGCTAATTGAAACTTATCTAAGACTAGCTGTCTGAGTAAGTCTCAAAGGGGGAGTTGTTGTAAGGGGCTTCAGACAAGAATGCACCCAAGGACATAAATTCTCACACCTGTGACCAGGTCTTCCTGGAGGAGTGCAGAGGAGCCAGCAGAAGTCAACCAAGAGCAAGATAAGGAACTTTATAATTGCAAACAAGATAACGAGCTAAGCCAAGACCATATATGGAAGGAAGACTCAAAATTCATGGAAAGGACACTAATGCACATCTTTTCAACAACCACAAGGGACCACCAGAGACCATCCAAAACCCCCATGGAAGATCCCCAAGAAGCCACCGACTTAAAAGATGCCAATTAGCATGAGAAGGGAGAAAATCACTAACCAATAGAGGATAGAATACTAGTTAATAAGAGCTAGGTAACTTGTGACCCATGAGCACTGATTTCTTTGTTCTCCAAAATGTATAAGTAGTAAAAGGTTTGGATAGTTGGTGTGCAAGTTAGGTGGAGAGATCCCCCTTGCACCCGGTGTCACAATAAACATACCTGCTTTATAACTCTTCGGAGCTGTAGAGTTTGTTTCCGCACGTCAGAGTGATTCCTATGCTTAAATGGATACAAGAGGACCAACTATTCTAACTGCCTGGGTGATTGTCTTTCATAACAGCACTGAAGTAGCTGCTACTTTTGATTGCTCTTATGTCTAAGTGTGCTGACTGTAAGTTTTTAATTCACTAGTTGTATTTGTTTTCTCATGTGATAAATCTACTTTACTAATTATAGAGATAATTTTAAGAGTAAATATAGCATTATGTGTTTTGTGTAAGATCTCTTTAAAGGTGATTTACTAGGTAGGAGTAGCTTGGGCTTACCCTATTTTAAATCCACCTACATATTTGAGAAGCAATACCTTAAGAATAATAAATCCAAAAAGGAGGATAATACTGATAAGTAGATATCATATCATCGTATCTTAAGGGGTTGGAATGGACCTTAGAGATCACGTAGTCACAGCCCTCTCTGCCATGAGCTGGGACATCTCCCACTAGACCAGGTTGCTCAAGGCTTTTTCCAGCCTGGCTTTGAGCACTGATAAATCTCACTGGGACAACCAGAAAGCAAAGTTCCTTTTCTGCTTGTACATTTGCATGTGTGATCTCTGAAAACAGGCTCTGAGTAATTTATAAAGCCTGGCTTTGATGTTGTTTGGCTGGAAATGTATTCATCCCACAGCCATCGGTATAAGCCACAGTTAAACAATGTGTTTGCCATAAACATTTATATAGTGTGTGGCTTTGTGCTGGCTTGGATTAAGGAAAGTGTCTGATTTCTTCCTCCAGCCCAACTATGAGTTGGAAGGGCAAAAGGGGGAAAGATTCTCTTGTAGGAGTATGGCAAGAAGTAGCTTGAGGACAGTAATACTGTGAAACAGATCACATAACTTGCAGTGAAATTTCAGACATGTAACAATAGTTGACTGTATAAACTGATAAGTATTTCCTGTCTTCTGTGGCCTCTTTTGCAGTTTGATCCAGCTCCAGTATTACTAATAATACTATAACTTGGACTCTGATTTTTTGCTTCATTACAGGTATCTGTGGAGGGAAAAGCAAATCCTGTATCCCTGCTACAGATGGCTTCTTCCAGTGGCCTCTGCATTCTTGTTCGTTTGACCAGGCTTGTTGCCAGTGGACAGACTATCCCAAAGACCCTGTTGGACATCATGGCAGATAGTGCTGTGTTGAAAGTTGGAGTAGGATGCTGGGAAGATGCTTGCAAGTTACTTCATGATTATGGTCTTCCAGTCAAAGGGAGCGTGGATCTCCGGTATTTAGCCATGAGACAGCGGTAAGTGCCTGAAGACAGAGGCAGCTCTGCAGCATCATTTCAGTTGGAAGTATTTTAAAAGTAATTTGCATATGCTGAATGATCTCAGGCTGGTGAGTCTGGAGTTCTCAGGGTGGCTATAGAGCATGGGCATTGATAGCTGCAGCCCAAGAACATGTCATGCTTCTATTCTGTGGTCTTAATGGAAATGAGATCTTCATTTGCTAATTGTGTCTGTTAGTCTTCTCATGCAATGCCCATATGGACTTTGCTGAGTATCATGCTTCAGCTTTTAAGAAATCCAGGCACAGTGAGGTAATGCAGTGAGGGATCACTGTGCCATCAGATGTTTGAATACACTGCCTGGAAGTATGGGCTAAATGTGTTGACAGCACATAAGTGGAACTGTTGAATTTCAAGATTTCTTGAAAGATTAATAAATAAACCAGCTCTAATTTTCTCTTTTAATAGCAATGCTTCCATGGAAAGGTTGCACGTATGAAGTCATTTTCTCATCCTTTATTCTTCCTAAAACAAAATGTTTTACTTGCAAATATTCTTCACGTACAGTTATATGTATGCCTGGGTGTTAGTATGAGTTAGTGTTAGTGACCTAGACCATGGGTTTGCTGGCCTGATGGTGCCATTTTAGTAATGAGGATGGACTTACTGTCTAGTGTCCAGGGTTCCTATGAGTAATTCCTGGCTCTTGTGCTCCTGATGGATCCTTGAGGCAGGTATTCCATCACTTTATGATGGACCTCTTTATTTCAGAAGTGAGTAGTTCAGGGCCAAACACTTCCATCTTAAATGTTACCAACTCCCAACCTTGCCTGTTTTGCATATTGCAGACATGAGATATTCAGTAAATGTAGAAAGGACATTTTAACAGAGTCTCAGCCTGTAAAGCTGACAGGGTTGTGTGCTGTTTGAGTGGGAGTCGTGCATCATGTCCATTGTGTTCCAGCAGATTCAGGGTGTATGAGACCATCTGAATTTGCATGAGTCTATAGTTTCATTTTTAACGTGTTTCATTTTCTTTGTTAAACTGAAGGAAGGATCTACTTCACAACTGCCTTAGCCTTAAGGCTTTAGCTGAAAAAGTCCTGAACTGCCCTCTTGACAAGTCTCCTCATGTGCGTTGCAGCAACTGGGAGGCAGAAGAGCTGACACGAGATCAGGTGTGTCTTCCGCTTCAGCATAGTGTTTTGGGAGGAAAAGTAACTTTCTTAGTAGAAAAAGAGACTTTACAACATGGAGATCTGAGCCTCTTTGAGTTTTGCCTCAAAACCTTGTGTGACTGTGGTCTAAAGTTAATTTCAGACTATCTGCCTGCATTTTCCTTCTTTTCCATGAAAATAATTTTCTGCTATTCTCCCTGGATTCTTGACCCTTATTTTCCTTTAGTTCTGAAAGATCTATAAGACAAGTTCCCTTGAAGAAGCGTTTCCTAAACCTCACCTTTTTATTATTTTCTTCAGCCGGTAGCAGTCAGTGCAATGACACTGGAGATTTTGTTCACCTTCTTTTGAGCAGGATGGTTTCCCCGACTGCTGTTTATTTAGTCACGCTGCAAATGTCTGCAGTACCAGTGGCCGGTAGAGGGAGTGACAGGACAAAGCACCACGATGAACGTTCGTAGCCAGTATGGCACAAGGAAGCTTTTGATTAGTTAGGGAAGACTTCGTGGGGTAGGAGAGTGTTTAAGGCCTGGCCGACCTGAATTTTTTCAGTCCTTTCCAGTTCCTGGGAACATCCACAACTACTTCAGGTCTGACTGACCCTAAAAATGTTGGGTATGGTGATGTTATGAAAGTGCAACTGGCAAAACTTTGTGTGAACAAAAGGAAATTAATCCACCTTATGTCTTTACTGTACCAAATGTTAAAGACTTGTAATGTTTAGAAGCATTTGCAGTTTGTCGGTATGTTGACGCCTGTGCTTTTCTGCAGGTTCTCTATGCTGCTAAGGATGCCCAGGTCTCAGTGGCTCTGTTCCTCCATTTGCTGGGATTTGCTAGTCTCCCTGCTGCATCTGAAGGTGAAAACTTTGTCACTGCTTGGGAAAAAGCACTTGGTAAATGCCGGGGCTTGGTGGACATCCCATTCAGAGGCAGGAGGAGTGGTGGCACAGGAGAGGAGAAGGGTGGAGAGGGACGTTCCCCTCAGAAGAGCAAGAATCGGAAGTCGTGGGTGAATGGCCAGGCCTCTGGCAGTCAGACGACGAGAGACCCACGGAGGCAGAAGCGAAAGCCTCTGGGTGTGGGATACTCTGCACGGTAAGTCTGTGAGCACGTTACGCTTTGCACTGCAGATGGAAAAACTTGAATGATGCCTCATGCTCTATGCAGTGAATAAAGTGGATAATCTAAGCTAAGAAAGGAAAACACAGGACCTAACAGTCATGAGAGCCAGGTTCTGTTTCTGGTTTCCTTGTTTTCCTCTATGTGGTATTGGAAGCAGGGGCAGCACTTGGATGTGTACTAAGTCATGGGCAAGTTGAGGTGTTGTCTTCAACTTTTGCCCTTCCTTCTGTGAAAGCATTAGGTGAGAGCAGAGTCCCAGCAGGACATGGTTGGCTGTCCAGGTGTCATTTACTGCTCAAACAGCTGTGCCCTGTCTCCTCCAGGGAAAAGGTGGCAACTGCATAGAGCTTGTCCTTTCATCGGGATCTGCCTCATGGACTGTTGTTTTTACTTTGCTGTCCTGTGTCACTGTGGCTGCACAGATGACAGGGTACCAAGCAGACCTGAAACCTAAGGTTAACAGGGGCGAGACATGAGGTGCCAGAGGGCACAGGAAGGAACAGTCTGTGGTAGCAACAAAGCACTGCCCTTCTGTGTTGGCCAGGGAGAGAGAGGAGGGAACAGTACTGCTTTGGCCTTGCAGAGGCAGCTGTTGCAGGATTCAGGATCCCTGTCCCCACAGGCAGTTTTGTGGAGCAGATCCTAAATTCTTATGGCCTTTTTCTAGTGAAAGTTCAGTTATTTTTAGATTCAAAGAATTTGGAGAAGTCTCTTTAAGCTCAATGCAGTGGAAAATGTGGGGAGCTAGTATGTTTGGCTTTGTTGGGATACATCTTATAAAATTTATCACTGGATTTAGGAACTCAAACTGTATGTACATATCATTGGGAAACAAGGCCAAACATTTTAGTATTTGCTTTCTCCTTTTCAAGTTTATTGGATTGGCAATGGAGACATTTTAATGTAGTCAATAATATTGATTTCATTAGCAGCCATTAACAGTATTATGTTGTACACAGCAAGTCCCTCCAGATGGTTTTTTTTTGAGTTGGAGGCTGTGTCACACAAGACAGGAGGACTGCACCTCATGAGAGGATTAAAATTTAAACAAAATTGCATTCCAAGCTCATTTGAGATCTCCCCATGTTTGTGGGGTTTTTTTTGTTTGTTTTTGTTTTTAACTGCACTTGACTTCATGAGAGATCTGTAGACTCACTGTTTTTTACAGTATTTCCAGCAGTGTGACTCTGGTCTGTAATAACAGTGTGATTTTAGAAGGCCTTTTCCACTCTTCCTTTCTATAAGTCTGTTTAGTTTTATTGTTTATTCATTTACAGTTGGGAAGTAATCAAATTGTCATGGTGGCTGAGTTGAACCATTGATGCTTAGTGGAAGAAGACCTCCTGTATCATAGTTTAATTGGGTTCCCCCCCCCCCATACACCTCAGAAAAAAATCTTTTTATCAGATTACATAGGCTGTGTATCAATGTTTTTAGCTGATAGAGCTCTACTGGGTACTTAATTATACAATCTTGCTGGAGAGAAGAAAGGAAACTTCCTCAGCATACTGTGACATGTCTGTATCCCTGGTCTGTTCCTTCCAGGTCCTCTCCAACCCCAGCCTGCTCCACTCTTCATTTTTGTTTGGAGGAGGGTGGCAGAGTAAGGAAACGTTTTCTGCAAAACAGAGCCCTTCCACACACTGCCACAAACCACCAGAGACTGCTCAAGCAGGGTTCTTCACCACTGCTAAAGGTTGGGGCCCGTGTTTCAGAGGGTCTCAGCTCAGCTTCATTGTTTTCATGGACTCATGTGTTTGAGTTCCCAGTGCTGCAAGAGCCTTTTTGGAGCATTTCTCTTGTGTGAATGAAGGAATTGCTATTCACACTAACTTTTCAGACAAGTTTTCTTAATAAGACATTAAAATACAGGCATAGGCAGCTGGTCCTTGAAACTGTCTTGCCTGTAAATTGACACTCTCTTTGAGCTTGCTCTTAGCTCATCATCCCTTGTGACTTCCCTGTTGTTTTTATATAATTTTTTTTAAAGGCTGTCATCACGGATGGCATCTCTTGAAAACTGGGATTCAGAGTTACAATTCTGTTGGCAGCAGGAGAGCAAAGATACCTTAGAGTCAGTTGGTGAATCCTAGATAAACTTTGAGATGTTTTGCTTCCCTTAGCAGCAGCCTGTGCAGTCTCAGCAGCCTTGAGTGTGTGTTCAGGGACACTCCTGTCAGTCAGTCATGAATTGCAGTGTGGCACACATGGCTATAGAGAGCTCTGGTTTTTTGGCATGCTGTTACAGTTGCTGTAATGCTGCCCTTGTTTCACAGAAAATCTCCACTGTATGACAACTGCTTCCTGCATGCACCAGATGGACAGCCCCTGTGCACTTGTGATCGCAAGAAGGCTCAGTGGTATCTGGATAAGGGAATTGGAGGTAGGAACGACAGTTTTCCTGTTGGTATTTGAAATACAGCTTTTTTCTTTTTTTTTTCTTTTTTTTTTTCTTTTTTTTTCCCTGTTTCTTAGATAATGGAGGTAATGGAGCAAGAATTTTTGGTATCCTTTCTTTTTGGAAGTACTGGTGAAGATTCACTAGGATGACTCCGATGTTGTAGCATTGTTATTTTAGCTTTCAAATACAAATTTGTATTGAATAGTCTCTTTTTGCCTTTACCCTTTTAGAGCTAGTTAGCACAGACCCATTTGTGGTGAAGCTGCGGTTTGAGCCTTCAGGACGTCCTGAGTCTCAAGTTGATTATTATCTGACAGTCAAAGAAAACCTGTGTGTTGTATGTGGCAAGCGAGAATCCTATATCCGGTGAGTTGCTCTGTGGATAGGAGAAAAATGCATCTTTTAAAACAGGACTGAGGTCTGCATCTATTTGGCATCCAGAAGCTTGGTTAGTGCCCTGAAACATTGTGTTTATGTCCTGACTGGGCTATCACTGTTTGTATGCTCTGTAGTTGTATGTGTCTGGGCAAGTTTGACACTTAAGAGCTCAGCATTTCCTCTTAGAGGCAGGAGATACCGATCCTAGGAGGGAGTAAAGCATGTGGAACATGTATGTGCTGCAGTTGGAATGATGGGGGCAGCAGTGTGCCAGCACACGCTGTTCGAGTGGCATCCCCTTCTGAAAATAGCTGGACTAATCCTTCCACTGCTTAATCTTTATATTTTTGAAACGTTTAGGTGAGCTTGAAGCTCATCGGGTCAAAAAGAATGAAATTTTTGCCTTTGCAGCCGCTACTGATTAGTGGAGAAGTATATTATAGTGCATTATTTTATTTACTTTTTTTACACTATGAATCTTTTTATTATTGAAAGTGATGAATTTTTGGAAGGAGAAAAAAGAGAAATGCAGAAAACCTGTGGGGAGAACTACAAATAAAATGGATAAAAATAAGACAATAAAAAGAATATCTTGCTGTGCTTAGGCTCCTGATCATGATAATCTTTGTTTTCCTGGACTACTTTTAGTTAACCCTTCTGGGCTATGAGGAGGAGGAATTGGGGAGTAGCAGCTCCAGGCAAATGTAATGGACTGTCTGTTTCGTCTTCTCTAGGAAGAACATTGTTCCTCACGAATACCGAAGACACTTCCCCATCCAGATGAAGGACCACAACTCCCATGATGTGCTCCTACTCTGCACGTCCTGCCATGCCATCTCCAATTACTATGACAACCATCTCAAACAGCAGCTGGCTGAGGAGTTTGGTGCCCCCATCGGCTCCGAGGAGGGTGTGCGTCTGCTGGAGGACCCTCTGCGCAGGCAAGTGCGCTCGGGGGCGCGAGCCCTGCTGAATGCAGACAGCCTGCCTGACCCCCGGCGGGCAGAGCTGCTGCAGAGCATCAAGGACTTCTTTAACACAGAGACAGTCACCCCAGAGATGCTTCAGGAGGCAGCTGGTCTGGAAACCAGGTATAACAAGCCCATCAGTGGATGTAAGATTTTAGTCATTTATGTTGCATTTCGTACTGGTTTTGTTTTTGTTGGTTGTCCTCAACCCAGCAGTGGTCTGTGAACTGCAGCTCTTGTTTCTTCCCCTCTTCCCTCCCTCTTCTGTTCTTGCTCTCCATCTTCCCCTCCAACATCTTATGCTTCTTTTGAAGGACAGATCAGGAAGGGAGGCTGAAGGACAGTTATAACAGAAGTCTCCTCTTTCTCAAAACCTCCCCAGATATCTTTTCTTAACTAGTACGTAGTCTCTGTCTGCATGAAATCAGTATTTTCTCCTTTTTATGCTCACTGCTGTTTGTAATGTGCCAGTGTTATAACTCAGAACCTATCCAGGCAGGGAACTCAGTGGCAGGATCAGTGCTCTGGAGTGTCGTACAGTTCTTGCCTTGAGAAATTTGCAGTCTGTCTCCTGAGGAGATTGTAATGAGCCTTGAGAGCTTTGTTTAATGTTGCTATAAAAGAAGAACACTTTCTCAGTTCAGAGAAACCAGCGTCCCAGTGTAACTGTGTTCCAGAAAGCAGTCTGGCATTGAAGCAAAGCTTAAACCTCTCCCTCTTGGTTAACTTACCATGTGTCTGTAATTAAACTTTGCAGCTGAAAGTATCTTCAGTGTCTTGCTGTTCACTGGAGACAGATCTAGAGCCTGACAGTGGGCTTGTGTGAAAATAAACTCTGCTTGTGTCCTGGCAGGATCTGCAATGAGAGCTACATGCCACATGGACTGAAGGTGGTGCAGTGCTTTGCTAAAGGAGGCCTGCGCTCCCTTATGCAGTTGGAAAGACGCTGGCGGCAGCATTTCTTGGACAGCATGCAGCCCAAGCACCTCCCAGAGCAATGGTCAGTGGACCACAACCACATGAAGCTGATCCGAAAGTATGGGGAGGATCTTCAGATCGAGCTGTCATGAAATTTAACTCCCTGAACTCTGAACGGTGCCTAATGGACATGTGTAACTGAAGATGGAAGGACTATTTTTATTTCTGTGTCTTCACTAACGCCTGGGCCTGGGTTTGCAAACAGGCAGAATTAGATCTGCCAGATTTGGCATTTCATAGAGTTAAATCCCTTGACTTGAACTGTCATGTGGTTTGGAATTTTTAATCCCAGTCTGTCACTGACTGGTTCAGTGCAAGAGTGATAATGCTAAGGGAACTTGTCTTCTCAAAGTAACTATGGAGAATTGTTTTCTAGCTCCCAGGATGTCTGATCCCTCTGGACCATCTCTTTTAATACAGGGCAAAATATATGAATATTTCCAGGTTTTCTGACATATATTTGTGCCCTTGACTTCACCTTGAGAGTCTCCTGATGAAGGTTTCTTTGCTTTCAGTGTAGCTGGACTCATGTGAATTCTTCTTAGAGGAAGACCCCCTACCAGAGCTCCTTGCTTGGAAGTGGCAAAGAAACCTTACCTTTTTGCAGATTCTGAGCTGTATCAGCATTGCAGATAGACCTCAACAAGTTTCCTGGTGGCAGGTGCCTGAGGAGAAGTGACACTGACTCTGGCAGTATGGGAGAACCCATGTCAAGTCTTTTTTAAAACAGCTTCCAGCAGCACACAGTTCGTAAAAAATGTTCTTCCCAATTCCACTTGTCTGTCATGAATAGTGTGTGCATGCCTGCTAGGGCTATGATCTTCTTGGCATTGCTGAGATGGGGTGGGATGACTCCTATGACTGAAGTGTTGGAGTGGAAGGATACAGGCTCTTTAGGAAGAACAGGCAGGGGGGCAGGAGTTGTCACCTTCTGTGTCAGTGATTGGCTAGAGTGCATGGAGCTCAGTCTAGGGATGGATGAGGAGTCAACCAAGAGCTTATGGGTCAGGGTTAAAGGCAGGGCAGGGACAGGTGACATTACAGCGGGGGCCTGCTACAGGTCACCCAGCCAGGAAGACCCGATGGTGAAGCCCTCTGTAGACAGGTAGGAGCAGCCTCGTGTTCACAAGCCCTGGTCTTCATGGGGGACTTCAACCATCCCCATACCTGCTGGAGGAATAACACAGCAGGGCATAAGCAATTCAGGAGGTTCCTGGAATGCATTGATAACTTCTCCAAGTGATAGAGGAGCCAATGAGGACAGCTTCTGTGCTGGACCTTGTTCTCACCCACAAGGAAGGGCTGATGGGAAATGTGAAGCTCAGGGACGGCCTGGGCTGCAGTGACCAGGAAACTGCAGTGTTCAATATCCTTAGGACAGCAAGGAGGACTTGCAGCTAACTCGCTACCCTGGACTTCAGGAGAGCAGACTTTGGCCTCTTCAGGGATCTGCTTGGTACAGTACAATGGAATAAAGCCCTGGAGGAAAAAGGGGGCCCAAGAAAGCTTGTTAATTTCCAAGGATCAACTCCAGGCTCAGAAGCAATGCATCCCAACAAAGAAGTCAGGCAAAAATGCCGGGAGTAGATGAACAAGGAGTTGCTGTACAAACTCAAATGAATAAAGGAAGTTTACAGAGGGTGCAAGTAAGGACAGGTAGCCTGTGAGGAACACAGAGACTGTCCAAGCAGCCAGGGATCAGGTCATGAAAGCTAAAGCTAAAGAATTAAGTCTGACCAGGGACATCAAAGATACCAAGAAATGTTTCTATAGGTACGTCAGTGATAAAAGGAAGACTAGGGAAAGTGCAGGCCCTCTCTGAAAGGAAATGAGACCTGGTTACTTGGGATTTGGAGAAGGGTGAGGTTCTCAATGACGTTTTTGCCTTGCTGTTTACTGGCAACTGCTCCAGCCACACTGCCTGAGTCACAGAAGGCAAAGGCAGGGACTGGGAAAATGAAGAGCCACACGCTGTAGCGGAAGATCAGGATCAAGACCATCTAGGGAATCTGAAGGTGCACAAGTCCAGGGGACCTGATGAGATACATTCACATGTCCTGAGGGAACTGGCAGAGGAAGTAGCTAAGCTGGTATTCATCATATATGAGAAGTCGTGGCAACCTGTTGAAGCTCCCAGTGACTGGAAAAGGGGAAGCACAATCCCCATTTTAAAAAAGAAAAATAAGGAAGAGCCAGGAAACTACAGACCAGTCAATCTCACCTCTGTGCCTGATGTGGATTTGATGGATGTCCACTTGGTGGATAAGGAATTGTCTGGATGGTCTCACTCAGAGGGTTGTGGTCAACAGCTCAATGTCCAGTTGGAGACCAGTGAAAAGTAGCATTCCTCAGGGGTTGGTACTGGGACAGGTGCTGTTTAACTTCTTCGTCAGCGACATGGACAGTGGGATTCAGTGCACACTCAGCAAGTCATCAGCAGAACACCAAGCTTTGTGGGGCAGTTGACATGCTGGAGGGAAAGGGATGTCATCCAGAGGGACCTTGACAGGCTTGAGAGGTGGGCCTGTGCAAACCTGATGAAGCTCAGTAAGGTCAATTACAATGTCCTGCACTTGGGTCAGGGCACAAACACAGGCTGGGTGGAGAGTGGATTGAAAGCAGACCTGAGGGAGAAAGATTTGAGGGTGTTTGTGGATGAAAAGCAATGATTAGACAATGTGTGCTTGCAGCCTGGAAAGTCAGTTGTATACTGGGCTGCATCGAAAGAGGTGTGACCAGCAGGTCGAGGGAGGTGATTCTCTTCCTCTATTCTGCTCTTATGAGACCCCACCTGGAGTACTGCGTACTGCTCTGGGACCCCCAGCATTAAGAGGGATGTGCACCTGCTGGAGCGAGTCCAGAGCTGGGCTACAAAGATGATCAGAGGGCTGGATCACATCTCCTATGAAGGCAGGCTGAGAGAGTTGTTCAGCCTGCAGAAAAGAAGTCTCTGGGGAGACCTTATTGCAGCTTCCAGTACCTAAAGGGGGCTACAAGAGAGCTGGAGAGGGACTTTTACAAGGGCATGTAGTGATAGGATAAAGGGGAATGGCATTAAACTGAGAGTAGGTTTAATTTAGATATTAGGAATAAATTATTTACTGTGAGAGTGGTGAGGTACTGGAACAAGTTGTCCAGAGAAGTTGTGGATGCCCCATCCCTGCAAGTGTTCAAGACTAGATTGGATGGAGCCCTGAGCAACGTGGTGTAGTGGAAGGTGTCCCTGATCATGGGGTGGGGGGTGGACAGTATACTGGGCTGGGCTGCATCGGGTGTGACCAGCAGGTCGAGGGAGGTGATTCTCTTCCTCTATTCTGCTCTTATGAGACCCCACCTGGAGTACTGCGTACTGCTCTGGGACCCCCAGCATTAAGAGGGATGTGCACCTGCTGGAGCGAGTCCAGAGCTGGGCTACAAAGATGATCAGAGGGCTGGAGCACATCTCCTATGAAGGCAGGCTGAGAGAGTTGTTCAGCCTGCAGAAAAGAAGTCTCTGGGGAGACCTTCCTCTATTCTGCTCTTATGAGACCCCACCTGGAGTACTGCGTACTGCTCTGGGACCCCCAGCATTAAGAGGGATGTGCACCTGCTGGAGCGAGTCCAGAGCTGGGCTACAAAGATGATCAGAGGGCTGGAGCACATCTCCTATGAAGGCAGGCTGAGAGAGTTGTTCAGCCTGCAGAAAAGAAGTCTCTGGGGAGACCTTATTGCAGCTTCCAGTACCTAAAGGGGGCTACAAGAGAGCTGGAGAGGGACTTTTACAAGGGCATGTAGTGATAGGATAAAGGGGAATGGCATTAAACTGAGAGTAGGTTTAATTTAGATATTAGGAATAAATTATTTACTGTGAGAGTGGTGAGGTACTGGAACAAGTTGTCCAGAGAAGTTGTGGATGCCCCATCCCTGCAAGTGTTCAAGACTAGATTGGATGGAGCCCTGAGCAACGTGGTGTAGTGGAAGGTGTCCCTGATCATGGGGTGGGGGGTGGACAGGGGGCTACAAGAGAGCTGGAGAGGGACTTTTACAAGGGCATGTAGTGATAGGATAAAGGGGAATGGCATTAAACTGAGAGTAGGTTTAATTTAGATATTAGGAATAAATTATTTACTGTGAGAGTGGTGAGGTACTGGAACAAGTTGTCCAGAGAAGTTGTGGATGCCCCATCCCTGCAAGTGTTCAAGACTAGATTGGATGGGGCCCTGAGCAACGTGGTGTAGTGGAAGCTGTCCCTGATCATGGGGTAGGGGTTGAAACTAGATGATCTCTAAGGTCCCTTTCAAGCCAAACAATCCTATGAATAGCTGTTGGTGAGTACTTTTTCATATCAGACTGAAATGAGGACAGGTGTCTTAAGAGGGAAACAAAGTTAAATTAAAGACCAGCATCTTTTAAGAGGTCAGACCATGTGTGGCAGAAAATGGAAAATCTGATGTTCTATACCTGGATTTGACATGTGTAGTGGTGAACAGGTCATGCTCTCTCTATGCCTGTTTCCCTGTCTCTAAGTGGGACTAATAATACTTAACTATCTCACAAGGGTGTTGTGAGGCTTAATTAATTCATGTTTTTGTAAAATAACTTTGTAAATACAAGGTAGTGTGTGCTAATTATTACTGTTGTTTTTTAAAATGTGCTGCTGTCTTTCTTAAATATTCATGGGTTTTGTCTGATGCTAGACCTTAGTTAAATACAACTTTAAAAAAATACATGGTCCTTTCTGTAAAATCACGTTTGATGAATTTGATTGCATGCTATGAGTGTGCTTCTGCTGAATGATGAAGCTATGCTCAACTTTTATACATCTCTGTAAAGAAGCTTCAGTAAAACCCTTATCTTACTTCACACTACTGCATATAGCGCAGTTGACCCACATTTTATTATAACATTTGGGCAGAATCCTGGACCTGCTGTGATTGTGGCTGAAACTCTCCTTTATCAGATAATTCAAGAAATTTCACAGGCCAGGGGTGAAAATCCTGTTTGTAGCAGAGAGTGTTTGAGATAAGTAGGAGCCATGGAGAAATGGTACATTAATGCTATCCCAGAGGAGCTGCAATAGCAGATTGAGCGCAAGGAATCAAAGATTCATGATAAATACTACTTATCACAGGGCTGGAAATGAGACCATTTTCATTATAAGGGCAATTTTATTTCTTTCCTGTACCACTGGCAGGTCTTAACAAAAACTCATCTAGCCAAATGTGGTTTGTCTCAGCTCATTCACACAGCTGATTATAATCTCAGCAAGAACCTCCTGCCTACAGCAGTAGCTTGGATATAATTATTTCTCTCCAAAGCATTTTGAGCATGTGTTCAGATAGTGCTATATCCTGTCTCCATCTGATCAGGGTGTTGAGGGCTCTTTGCATGGCTCAGAAACTCCTTTTCAGTCATCAGGAGTACAAGTCCATCTCACTTCTTTGTTCTGCTTTTTTTCCCCCTCCCATTGTTCTAATGTTAACTCCTGATAAAACTATCCTGTTTAATGGAATCAAGGGGCTGACCAGAGGGTCAGGGTCTTTTCTGTTTGTTGAGACAAGAAAATGATACTGAGACAAGAACTGGACTACAGGTTCTCTATATTTAAGGAGTCTGTGGTTTCACTGAAGATGTTTTTTTCCAAATCACTTATTCAGAAATAGAAACTGGCAAGGAAAACTTCCTTCACAGGTATTTTCTTTACTAAGATTCTTTGCTGTTTGTAAGATATCTTAACTTGCATCATTTCAAGTGAACCTGAAAGAGGAGGGGAAGCAATATATTTATTGTGCAGAAATAGATAATTTTTGTTATTATGAATTTCAATTTTCTACCAGTCTGTAGATAAAAGTTCCTTGTATGTCTTCATTGCAAATTGTTACATTCTGTAAAAGTTTGCTTTTACCAGACTTACCACTGTTGAAGCTCTTTTTTCATGCCTCCTCCTTCTCTTCTTTCCCTGTCTCACCCAGTCCTTATAAGTCCATTGTTGCTTACAGTAACACCTGGACCTCATCCTCTGAGTTTGCCTTTCCAGTAACTTAGATATTATTGCAAGGTGCAGGAATTGCCAGCCAAGCAGCATTTTTGGTAGCCTGTTGGAAGTGCAGTAAGTGCTGCATTTTTGAGCAGACCATACATGACATGTTAATTACACTGCTGACAGACCTGGCATTTGGAGTGCCTTGGTTTTTCTCCTTTGACAGGCTTTAAAGGTCCCAGCTGTCACATCTGAGACTGACAGGACTGAAGACAACATATTCCCATGGGCTGCTTGCATTTTCCTCTGGTATTCAGTAATTCCAGGGATAGGAAGCTCTCTTCTTGTTGCATTTCTATGGCCCTGGCTCCTCAAGGAGTATCTGAACTCTGCACTATCTGTAATGTGGTTTTGGTGGGGGGTTTTCAGTGAGGGCAATGTGGTTAGCCTTGAGAAGCACCTCATTGCCTCAGCCCTGTGCCTAAATGCTTTTGAGGAGCTGGGTCTTTTGCATATGCAGAGGGAGCCTCTGTAATAAGGAGCTGCCAGGAGCCCTCGCCAGTCTGCAGTGTTCTGTACTGATTTAGAGGTGCTGCTAGTCTGAACCAGGAAGTCAGTTGCCGTCACTGCTCCTTGATCTTCTCCTTTCTTCAGGCCTCCACAGTAGTCCAGACCTATATAGCCTTCTTCATTCCCACAGGCTGACACAAACTGCCATCCCCTCGATGTTCTTTGGGAACAGGGGCCATTTTAAAGTCCTTTCTCTCTCTTCTGCTTAGTACCATGTTATTGGCATAAGGGCTTTCCCTCACCCTCCGTGGTATGTTGTTCGGGAGAAAGGGAGAGGCAGTGTGAGGTAAGTGCAAAGAAGTTGTATCCAGCTTTCTCTGGGAATTATTAAAGGAGCCATGCTGTGCCCTCTTGTATTAGCCGTGCATCAAGGGAGTTTTGCTAAATGCTTTTGCAGGTAAAGACGGTAATGCAAGTGAGCTAACACGATAGATGGGGGAAAAAACCACCAAAAGCTGAATAAACATGCATGGAACATAATTTCTTATATTCAAAACAGATTTCTCTGCCACTGTGAATTCTACCATGAAGAGCAGGCAGCGCTGGCAAGGATTTTCTGTGCCAAGGTTAGTGCTGCATCCTCACTTGCCACTTAGCTGTAATGGAGCTTGTTTCTGTCTTGAATTAGCCAGCGTGATGCTACCTGGGGTCTCAGTAGCGTTGGTCGCCAGGAAACAGAGCAAAACCATCTTTCTTTTATTACTTTTCTTTGCAGGCTATTGGATAAGTTCTGCTTTGCGATGGGGAGGGAGTCAAGAGAACAGAAAAAAAGAGGATGGAGGCTTTTACTGTAAAATAGAGATGTCATCTTCAGATAACAAGAAACCATTTCCTTGTACAGGAAAAACTCCACCTTCAGCAATAGATGATAGGAAATACGGCTTCTATCTTTCTTTGTTTAAAAAATTGAAAGATTGTGCAGTGATTAAGGAGCAAAATAAGAAAAGGCATTTATATATCTTGACACAAATGTGACAAGTCTGGGAAGAAAGGTACAAGGCAGCTGTCAGAAATGCAGACTTAAGAGAAAAACTGCTTGTCCAAACTCCGTTCAGAAAAAAAACCCGCTGCTTTAAGAAGCTGCTTCACGTTGTAGCATGCTCTGTGGGGATCTGAGATGCATCTGTTTCACATTGATTAACAGCAAGTTCTTTCCAATTGATTGTCCTTTGAAAAATGTCAGCCAGTGCTTTGCATCAGCTGAGATCTGCCAGTTGCTCTCCCTTTTTCCTCTGTGCCGTGACTGTGTCCAGGACTTTCAGCCATAAATAAAAGCAGAGAGACTGACTGCTGGGGCGTGTGAAAATAAGAGTGGGACTCCCTTTCAATGCACTATGAATAAAAAAATCATTATCCCTACTTGTCTAGCAAGGGCTATGGAGAGTTCAAATCTGAGCTATGTGTGTATAGTTTTATGTCAGATTTTTGCTATTCAGATAATGTTTTCCATATGTTCTAGAAGCATTACACTGTCTTTGAACTGCTCTGGTTCTCCTGTGATATATGAGCAGCAATGCTCAATGTTTCTCAGCTGCATGTCTTGGAGCACTTTGCTAATGTCTTAAAGACCAGCTCCATTTTACAGATATTTTCCCCACACTAGAAGAGTCGGTCCAAGCACTGAAATTGCAACTTAAGAAATCCTTACAGAGCCCTGGAAAAGATCAGACTACAGTATCAGTTTCTTGACAAATTGGTTACAGGGGAGAAAACTGCCTTCAAGTGCATGTTCTGTGCACCATAGGTGGTGCTGAGTGTTAGACCCTCAAGAACACCCAAATACGTTTTCTTTTTTGCCTTGCAAATAGGCATTGGGGCTCCTAATGCTGCTGGGCTCTGGCACAACTAGCTCCATGCCCCCAGTTCTGTGCCACTGCTTTCAAGGTTTCCAGTGTATAGTGAAATATTGGAGCAAGTAAGGCCTGCTGCAACTTCAGGCAAAGAAGCCAGGAGGTGAGGTAAATATGAATGGATAGATAGAAGAACTAAAAAAAGTGGGTTGTCTGTATTTCGTTCCGTTTGAATAATCACCAGATAAAACCAGAAAGACTTCCTGCTAGCCAACACCCTTTTGCTGGACGTGTTTCACTGCCAGCTGTGACTAGTCAGTGGGTTCATGGCAAAAGCTTATTTCTCACGGTGGACTGCAGTAGGACACAAGGAAGAGAAATTGTCAGAGCTAGCGCGTTTGCAGTTGGGTAATGACCTCAGTTGTCTTTCAGCCTGCCTTGCCTTAACCTAAAGCCTCAATGGGTCCTTGTCCTCCTCACTGCCTGTTTTGCTCAAGATCTGCCACACTGATCCTGTCATCTCCTCTGTGAGTCTCCACAGAGAGAGTGGAGACGGGAGAGGAATCCAGTTGTCTCCTCTGCAGGGGACATCAGTTTGGAAATTGTGGCTTATGAACCAAGTCCAGAAGAACTGAGTTTGTCTAGTTTAGGGGAAACAAAGAACTGCAAGATGAGGAGATAAATAAGAAACATATTGTGGTGAAAAGGAGGGGGATTTTTGTAGTCTGCTTTCTAGTCTAGCTAGGACAGGAGTTTATGGACTTAGATGTCAACAAAGGAGATTTGTGCTAGTCATGAAAAAAAGCTTCCTTATGGTATGCATTGCTTCATGACACAGGTCACATTGCTTTCTTACAAGCACACTGACTGGTTCCCCAGCTGCAAACCATCTGTGCTGCCCATTGACAAACCTGGAGGTGATAAAAACTAATATATTTTAGCTAGCTGTCCATGGACATTCTGCTTCCCTGTGTGCCCTTCAGTCACCTGCTGCAAGAGAGAAACACAGAGCTACTACTCTCTGAACTACTTTAATTAATATGTGCCTGCTCTGGATTTTTATAGCTCTTAAAGAGCTGTGTGTGGTATCTTGTATCAGAGGGAGGTTTTATATCACTGCTGTGAAGCTTGCCTTGCTACTGCTGAGGAGGTGACCTTGGCACGTGTTCCTCCCCTTCGTTCCTCACGCGATGTGTTAGCACCACACTTTGTACTTCCAGTCAATGCTTCAAAAAAGGACACAGAAGCCTAATGAGGATTTTTTTTTAATGCAACTTAGTAGCTTTCCAAAAATCCCTGCTTCCTTGAGAAGAATTACAAAAAACCTAAACCTAAACCAGACCTAAACTTTCTCCTCCTAAGTAAGTGCTCATCTTTTTAAAATCTCAGAACTTCATTTAGGGGAGACAATGGAGTCAGTAAACCTCACCAGCCTTATTTTTCTATAAAATCCCTGTGAGTTTATTGCAGAGTTGTTTTTTTTTCCTCTGGGAAGTTAAGTTAAACTGCTGTGCAAAGAAATAAATTGTGCTGGAATCAAGATGAGCAATACAAGCCAGTAAAACCAGTCTTTTCTTACTTCTATCCTGAACAAAGATGAAGAGGAAAGCCTGAAAAACACAATCAACTTGAAGGGAATTTCAAAAGCCACGGAGTGCTGTGTGTTAGGCACACCGCAAAAAAATACCCCATATGATCCATGAGGGGAAGGATGGAGATGTAGGAATTGCTGGGCTGGACCGAAGCCAAAGTCTAGTTAGTTTAAGGCAATTTCTCTGACCTTAGTAGTCAATAGTGAGACTTTGGTTCTCCCCAGATAGTTTGTTTTTCACACTTCATGTTTTCATGGTGAAAACTGATTGATATTTCCTGTGGTAGTTTAAAGAGAGCTAGGCAGAATTTTTCTAGCAAGCCTCCTATGACCAAGACATATGGCAGTGCCTGCTTTGCTGGAGCTGAGCTGTATGGTCATCAGGATTTAATTTCACCTTCCCCTCTCTAAATACCTGGCAATGAGTACTCTCAATGAGTTGCCTGTCTGAAAAATGTCAGCTAAAGTGAGTGCATGTGTTTATACCAACACAAATTCCCAAACTGCATTTTGGGTTTGAAGAGGAGAGAGAGAGAGAGACCCTGATTGATATAACACTGCTTCATTTTGCTTCAGAAAGGCTCCTGCATAGAGGGACTGTCAGTTAGTTAATAGAGAATTTTACAATTAAGAACTTCGAAGTTTTCACACAGAGTGATCTTTACACAGTGATCTGTTCTCTAGCTGGCTGTTTGTTTCTTTCAGGGATGGGGGGTGCAGGGAGTAATGGTAGATGAAGTAAGAGCATCTCTGGAATGAAGCACTGGTGTTCAGACAGATTTGGTAGTAACAACCTATTTTTCATGTTTTAAACCCTAAGATTCAATGCTCTGTGTGTTAGTTTGATAAGGAAGAAAGGACTTCTCCACCTTCCTCATGGTATTTGTCAGTGTGTTTTGGTGGTAGTGTGTCACGATCCACCTGTAGGGCCACTGTGTTCACTATCAGTTCTCATCAGGCTGAACAGACACAGGACCACGTGTCAGGGAACTTCAGTATTTGTTGCAGGGTCACCATAACTCCAGTGAGCTGCCCAATATTTAAACCCAAATGGTGTCAGCAAACAAGCTCTTAAATTTATACAATCAGCTTCCACAAGACTGGATGATAACAGGCCCTGAATTTGTGCAATACAATACAGTAACTTCTCAATTACCACAACAAACTTCTTAAAGGTGCTGCTCACAAGCCACAACACCACTTTTCACAATCTCCCTGCTCCCACAACAAACTTCAGTGATGAGTATGTGGGTAAAGTATGATAGATACACTTTGCCCAAGCAAAGCATGGAGAGAGAGAGAGATAAAGACAGAAATGGAGAGAGCTGGCACAGAAAATCACCAGTCCTTAGATCCCATGTTGGTCCTGCCATGTGGATGTTCTGGAGCTGGAGCAAAGCAAGATAAAGAGAGGAGAGAGAGTGGGAAAGAAGAGAGAGGGGGGTATGATCCGCTCCCTTTTATAGGTAACCTGGTGCAGCCTCTATGTAAGGTAGATTTTGTTTGCCATTCTGCTCATGTGTGCACAGCCCCTTTGAGCTCTCCAGGAATTGAACTGGGGAGGAGGGGGACAGGCTGAGCAGGAGTCTCCAGGTGAAGCAGAAAGTTGGCTCAGAACATGCTGCTCCACCCGTGCAGGACCCTCTGTTCTGATCCCATCTTACCTGCCATCACAGCCAGAATGTTTGAGACAGAATCTGCTCATGTGTGGTCTTCCACATAGTGACAAAAAACGATGTTGGAGAACACTGTCAGAAACACATAACCTGACTTCCCAATTACAAAGTGTGGCAGAGGAGTAGAAACTCCCTCTATGCATGTGTGCTAGCCTTGCTGCTCTACAGATTAGACATAGAGGAGATGAAGAAGGAATTAAGGGTTGCTTTTGTGGTCCTTATTGCACCTACTGAAACTGCCTGCCCATCAATAGCTGCACTATGCAAACAATACCCTTGTAAGGTAGGTTGACAGTGAGTCAGCTGGGGAGATGGACAATAGAGACAAGGAAACAGATGAGCAGATATCATTTGTTCAGGCTTCAGGAACATCATGGATGTGTCTTCAGCCGTGAAGTACTTATATGTCAATGGTCCTTACTAGCTATGCCTGTTAATGCCCACAGATATGCATCAAGCAACCTATTTTTTAAGCTAGTATAGACTGTCTGAAGAGGACCTGCTGGATGCATCTGTCCCTGTCATGATAGCCAGAAATTTAGACCTTGCTTACATGGCGTTAATTATTATTTCAATTGGAGTTGGATTTTTGGATGTTCTTTTTGTTTAACTGAAATTTGATCCCATGCAGTCAAGCAGAGTACAAAGGCCTGCTATGTGTTTATAGCTCATTGCCCTGGCAATGTAGTGCTATAAACACCTCAAATCCAGCAGCTGTATCCATGCTGACAGAGCTACACTGCTTTAATGCTATCAGTATATTAAAACAGTATTACTTGTGTATCAACAATCTCCTTTCTTTTTTAACAGTGAATACATGTAGTGAGTAAATCACATTTCTTCTGACCACAGAGAATCAAAGGCTTTAAATCTGTGTTCCCCCACCTCGAGCTCCAGGCCAGGTGCACTTATGCACTGCTGGCAGCCTGGACCCTTGCTGCAACCTAGCAAACTAGTACAAAGGAGCTTGCTGAGGAGTTGGGCACTGGAGTGTCACTGAACTGAAATACAAGGTTGTCACAGCACTGGGGACCAACCTGCCTCAGGAGCAAAGGAGTTAAAGGCAGTATTGGGAACAGAGCTCCTCCACTTCTTACTTCAGTCATTGCAGACCTGACAATTTTACCTTTTGCTCCTGTTCACTGTTAATTTCTTATCAAGGAGACCCAAAACACACAATGAATGTAGGAAATTCGTCACTGCTTCTTCAGACAGCTCCCATGAGGAAGTCTGTTCTTGTCATTTCTAAAACCTCAAGTACTTAGAAAGAGCTCTTATGCCCCAGTAGCTGAGCTCATGCTTCAGC
>NW_008689619.1:23164-31934 GCF_000695815.1 Acanthisitta chloris
GCACAGCTAGAAAGGGTATAAAAGGGCTGAAAAATTTATTCACGAAGGCAGCAAAATAGTTGGGAAGTGGGAAACAGAAATAGAGTGAGATTGGAGCATTATGAGGAGACCAAGCTGCTGAACAGGATTTTCAGAGCCACAGCTCTTCAGAGAGGGGAGGAAAGTGCTTTTCTTAATGTGTGTCTGTCTGTCCCAATTCTTAATTTCTGCCCTCTCTGGCATTCATAAACAGTATTCTGAATCTTGCTTAGAACTCTGAACTCCTGACTTCAATAAATCCCCAGCAAAGCATGACACATGGGCTGAGGTCAAGAAATTACAAAATCAGCAGAGGCATAAAATTTTAAGTACCTGCAAACACTTCTAAATCCCAATGCACTGGCTGTAGCTCATTGAATTCTGCTCTGTCTTGGGGCAAAAGAAATGCATCTGAGCCAAAAAATGAATTGCAAGTTTTGTTATTTATACTGTAGTGGCCAGTGGCCTAACTATAGATGGAGATTTGGGTGAGCCCCAGCTCAGATGAATGGACAGTGACCTAACAGTCTGATGCCATCACAAATCATTTCTGTTGCAGGTGGTTTAAACCAGCTTGAGATTTAGATGGATATGGTATTGGTTGCATCCCAGACAATAGCCAGATCTTCTGTCATCCTTATTCCTCTCCCATGGGACCCCAGATTCACCAAGTTTTCGTAAAGCAGTTTTGTTCTGCTTTACCTGCAGTAAGAACAATCCACCTTATGTTCTCCCTCTTCTTCCTTACTATACAACTAATGTTCACTTGTTTTGGTAATTGGACTCTTTCCTCTTTCCAGGAGGCTTGTTCTGAAGCAGCCAGGGCAGTGCTGGGTGTTCCCATGAGAGGAACAGCCTTCTGGATTTTCCTTGCAATACATGAGACACCTGACTGAGGAATCCCTGGCTTTCCCCAGAATCACTCCTCTGGTGAGCAGCCTCTTGTTGCAACTCCCTCTGAGACTCTGTGAGGTTGGACTTTAATTTCCAGATCCAGTGAATATTTTTCATTGTGATTCCCATTTATCATTCTCAGCTTTACTGGTTCAGACCTTTTATTTCCCTCTTCCTTGCATCACAAAGGACCATCAACCTGTGCTATTTAATGACAGGGCTGGTGTTCTGCTAGCGAGCAGAAAACATGTCTCTTCCTTCACTGTTGATTACATTCTCACATGGCTTATTCTGAGCTCTTTTTTTGATCCAGGCACTAAGAAGAACATGAAGGAGGATAAGGCAGGAGGAGGGAGATAGGAAGAAGTGGAACGTTTGTTTCTCTGTGGGGAGGTTGCAGAATTCCCTGAGGGCTGGAAAGCCTGTCAAAGCAAACTCATCCTTCAGAGCTTGTCAGGGGCCAAACAGCCCTGTGAGACTCATCTGTCCTCCTGTTGAGTTCCTCCCTGCACTTGATGATAAAGGGAATCTGGTGCCCCTTCTCCTCTGTATCTGCTGCCCTTGGGGGTGCCAGGTAGGGAAGAGCTGCCTCCCATCCCTGGAAACACAGGTTCAGGGGCTGCTGCTGCCCAGCTGAGGCAGGAACATGGCACATACGATCACAGCGTATGCTGGAGGTGATGCAATGGTGGGGCTTGAGCTTGCTCTGTGCTGGAGTTGAGACAAAACCTGCCTAGCTGAGATGGCTGCTTAGAGCAGGAAAAAAAGCCAGGCAGTGAAGCAGGAAAGACCAGTATCACACTTATGCATGGTAGTGTAAGTGCCTGCAGGCTGAGATTGCATATGCTGTACATGGGGCTTTAAAATTGGGCCTATCAATATGGTTATTTTTGTCTGTATAGATTTTACTGGAGTAAAATAACCTGTAAGTGTTCTTCAGTATGTGTCATTAAGCAATAATTTTATATTTGTTGCACAGAGCCTTCTTCATCCTCTGTCTGTGGGGAAGGGTATGCTGCAGCAAACACATTTGTAGAGGAATTACATACGCAAGTAATTATATATTTGCTAGAGATGACACATTTCTTGGATCTTGCTGTGACCTTCAAGCAGAAAAGGTCAGGCTTGCAATGGTTCTTAGCTCCCGTGGGAGATATTTTCCTTGTCTTCAGCCAGCACCAGAGAAAGTGGTGTCTGCTGCAAACTTGAGTTAGACTCGAAACTAATCTAAGGGTGTGAAACATGTGCATGCATGTATTTGCATGTGATGATGTATCTCTGCATCTGAAGATGCTGCAGTGATGTGCTTTGCTGAGCATCTCTGCAGACATGCAGGCATTCAGACGACAGAGTGCCACTTCCATTCACAGTGGCTTAAGCAGTTTCTCCCATTTCTCACTCCTTTTTCTGGCTGCTGTGCTCCACAGTGACAGCTCTTCATTGCCAAGCCATACATTCAGGTACTGGAGACAATTGTGAGGAAAAATGAGGGGTCATTTTTTAAGTAGTGAAATTCCCATCCCCTCTCCTATGCGAAAGTGGGTGAGGTCATTTTGTTCAGCAGTTCTAAAGCATTCACCTTTAGGGGGGTAGAAAAATATTTGTCCTAAAATGTGAATATTTAAAGAACATGAATGTGGCCTTCCCTCATACTATTACAAATGTAATATCTATTGCATTTCTATATTATACAGCATACATTATAAAAATTGCTTCCTAATAATGAAGTACTTTGCCTTTCAAGAAGAGATAAAAAATCTGGGATTCCTCCATTTGGGGAAGGAAAGGCTGACTGAGAGGGCAGAAATCATGGAGGCAGTGGATAAGGTGAATGAAGAAGTGCCATGCACCAAATCCTGCTGTTTGGGGACCAGGGGGCACTTGGTGTTACATCTATGAGGTTCTTTTACAACATATTAAATATAAAGTGTTGTTGTGCAATGTGTAGTGAAATGCTGGACATTGTTGTCAAAGGAGGTGGTGGAAGCAGATGCTATTAAGAGGTTAAGAAGACAAATGTATAGGCTTTGTTGCCATAAACAGATCCTGTAGGGAATAGAAGGACTGAATCCCATACAAAAATGGCACGTATCCCAGGGAAATATGAGAAACACGAACTGCAGGAAGGGAACAGATTCATTCAGCATCTCTTGAGTCCACTGCTGGAGACAGGGTGATAGGGCAAAATGAAGCATTGGTTTCACTCAGCAAAATGTAACTTATGTTCTTGCTAATATATCCCAAATGCTCTAATTTCTACCAGTCCTTTTGGATGTTTTGTAACAGATAGCCCCTGGTGTCAGGTGTGTTCATGGTTAGGCTGTCAGCTTGAGCACCAGCACTGGAGAGTTTTGGAGAAAATCTGTCCTCACGCTTGCTCCTCCAAATCTCCTTTCATTCCATGGGACCTGATCTGCAAATTGGGGAGCCCCATGAGCCTGCTACAGAGGTCAGGGCTGGGAAGGGCCCACAAGTGTGGAGATACCAAACAGGGGTGATGTGAACTCAGTTCCCTAAAGCAAACGGCCTCAAACCCTTGTCACCTTCGGCCAGAGGCAAATGCTCCCAGCACCTTGCAGCATCCACCAAAGTCAGGCCTGCTGCTAGAAGGTTACATGTACCTGCAGTGAGATCCCAGCTGCCTTCAGGGAGATGGCTCCTGCCAGTGCTTCTCTCACCATCCCAACAGTCATTGTACTTCTCCTGCTTCAGGTCAGCCTGTTTTATCTTCCCATGCTGCCTTGGTGCTTAACCCCAACATGGGAGAGAAACACTGAATGCTAATACTGAACCCCGACAAAATGAATGAAAAGGGCTGAGCAAGGAGAGGTAGGTGCCTCACACACAGGCTGCTGGCCTGTCCTACTGCTGGTAGATGCTGGGGCCTGCAGTTGTGCAAGGATTTAATCACCAAGTCTTCCCAGGCAGAGCTGTCACTGCTGAGGTTTTCCAAAATGACCAGACTTGCACGATCCTAGTTCAAGGAGTTCCCATGCTGGATGACTTCCTACAGTCACAAAAGGACAGCAGCTCCAAAAATAAGCAGCTTCAAAATAAGTTAGCAGCACATTTGTGGAAGTTTAGCAATACCTGGATTGCTGTTTATAGAGAGGGATGCTGCCAGGCTCTGACCGTGTACCTTATTTTTCAATCAGAAATGTCATATTGATGCAGTTGTCTGTGCATTGCCCCATGAAGCCCCTGGTGTCTTCCAGACTGACATAGCCTCTTGCTGGTCTGCTGCAGGTCAGCAGTTTTTACTGGCTGCAGTTCCCCTGGGGCTATCATTTCCATAAATATTCTTGCCAGCCTTGAAGTCTGCTTCGCCCACCTCCCTGGGAGTAAAGAAGTTCCAGTATAATGCAGATGGAAAAGGTAGAAACTTATAAATATTTAATATCATGCTGATCTGTCTGGAGCATGCTCCTGATGTTACAGGGATGCCTGATGTCCTCTAGACTCCAACCCCTACCCTGGCTTTTTTGTACACTCTAGTTGTCACCTAGAGGTGGACCTTGATCCCAGCAGGCAGAGATTATGGGATCAGGCTTGCTGCAGTGGCCCTGCAGTGCCTCTGGAGATGACTGATCCATGGCTCCTATTTCTGGCCTCCCTTCAGCCTGGAGTTTCTCATGCTTAGTGCCAGGGCTGGAATGTTTTGGAAAGTTTTCCATTAATTATCCAAGCTATTTTCAGTGATAGAGCTTAAAAAATAAACATATTGCTGTAATTTTTGGGAAAGTTAAGCATTCTTCATTGCACTCTACTCAAACACAGTCTGCTGTGCAGGGTGCAAGCTCCTTTTATGGGACGTGTGAGAAACTGGGTAGGATGTTTTTCACAGGTTATTTCCCAGATTGTTGTGTTTTCACATGGAATTCCTCTGTAGTGGAATACAGAAGTTTCATCATTTTGCCAGATGAGCATATCAAAGTGCTTCTCTTTTGCAGCCAAGAGGACTGTTAGGAGCACCTGGTAGCTTCATTGAGCTGTAAAAGCTTTGAATTTCTATGAGGATTAAGTTGCAGTTCAGGTCACAGTCAGTGCTGTGATTGGCTGTCAGTAAAGGGGAGCAAACTGCCATCAGATCGTAATAAAAAGATTTTATTGTTAATTAATTCTGAGCACCAGAAAAAGTGCTACGTGCTTTGCCATGAAGGCGGGAAATAAATCTGTGTCCTAGAAAAGATGCAGCAAGTAAGAGAAGCAAATGATTTGGGGTGAGAAAAGAAGATAGAAAAGTCGTAGGGTGGAGAGCAAAAATTTTTATCCAGCTTATAAAGTGAATCAGGTTGATTATATGAGGATCTTCTAGTTAATAAATTGTATTAGTATGTAATTATTACTACTGAAATATTCTGTTTCTACACTTTTTAGAAGATTGTACAATGGGTACATGAATGTGGAGCATTGTTCCAGGTTGTTGATCACTCCTGTGCAATTCTGCCATAACTCCACTCCTCACTATGGCTGCATCTAGTCTCATTATGTCAGACAGGTGGGTTACCTGGCTTAGAGGGGACTAACAGCACTGTCTCGCAGGGGGAAGAGGTGGTGTCCTGAATCCCAGCTAACCATCAATGAAGATTTTCCTGGCTCTTCCATGCTGTCAAAGGAGATACATCTTACTACCATGACCCTTTTAGCACATGTCTTTCTCTTCACATGTGAAGAGCACAAGTCCAATGTGGAACTGTTAATTGCAGCTTATTGGGAATTCTTCTCTATGCTCTCATTTTCCTTAAGAAGCATTCTCATGAATGTAATGTTAAGATGACAGTGACCTTAAGCAGCACTTAAAACAATGTTTAATTGTACAATTTAAAGCAACTGAAATCCTGGCTTCCAGTTAATTCTATGCTATTTGCCTTAACTTTGCCCCGAGTTGCTGCCCTCCAGTACCTTTCTGTTTGCACACTGGCCAGAAGCAATGACCCAGAAGATATTTCTGCCCTGGTCAGCATATATGACACTCTAGATAGCTTATCTTCTTTTAAATGCACAGCTAATTGGTATCCACCATCTGAACCTGTTCTGATTGGGCACCAGGATAAACTAAGGATGAAGCCACTCCTAGGGGAGTAATTTATCTGCCGGGCTTTTTACAATGCCTGTGGCAGTGAAGGGCTGGAGACTACCTGAACAGTGTCTAGCTCTAGACAGGGCATGATCAAGATGAGCAGCTGGACTTCTGGTGCACCTTGTAGTTTCACAGTGGTGTCTGAGGCCAAGGATGTGGAGGGTGATACATGACCTGAGGCACAGCAATATGGATTTTCAGAAGCTCACACACATACACATGCCCTCTGACCAGTATGAGAAAATTTCTTCAGACAAGGAGAGTATTTCAGGCAGTTTAGGAATTTGGCCAATGTAGATGAGTAATGCAGATAACATTTTTCTTTTTCTTTTCAATAACCACATGGTGGAGGACGATGGCACACACTTTGTCATCTTGGCATTTCAGTATGGGAAACATGTCTTGGAGGTTTACGGGGTTATGATTTGAATCTGGATGAAGAACATGGTGACATGTCAGTCAGACTGTCAGATGGGCCTCCCATCCATTATGGGGAAAGAACTTCAGCTCTTTCTGCCCATTGAGACAAACATTTCCCCTTCTCCCTCCTTTTCCTGAATTGAAATCAGAGATGAGCTGTCCTTTCCCTTCGATAGGTAAATTGCTTTTACCCACTGCCACCAACCTCTTCCTGACCTGGAAGCAGATCATTGACCCTGCTTAGGAAAAGACCAGGAGCTTCACCAGGGAGAGCAAGTGTCCAGCCCAGGGATGGGGCAGAAGAAGAAGGAGCCACTTGGTGGCAGCAAGTTCGGAGAAAACCATCCTAGGATGCCTCACCTCCTAGGCACCTGGCTCTGCACATGCAGAAGGAGCTCTCTGAGGGGTGATCTCTTATGGAACATCCCTGAAAAATTCCTGAACTAAGGCTGCTCATCCCTTGATGCCAGGTGGAGCTCAGCTTCTGGCTGGCTGTGGGCAAACAGAGTTGCCTCTCTCTGAGCAAGTCTTCTCATCCCATCTCATCATCATAACATGCTACTCTCATTTCCCGCTGGAGCATGACCTGCTCCAGCCCCTGAACATTAATGTTAATTTTCTTTAAATGTTCTTAGCTGAACTCTGGATGAATTTACTCAAACTTCTTTCAGAGTCTAGACAGACCTTATGTTCATGTTTCAGATGGCACGTCCCTGCCTGGAGGCCACAAATCTAGCAGACTTGATTTCTCAGATCAGAGTAGAGCTAAGAAAATCCTTTTGGTGTCCTCCAGATGTTTGATAGTTGAAAGCTCAGCCACATTTTATGTCAGATGACTGGACAGTGTCTCACCGTAACTATAAAGCAGCCACACTTCATTTTTCTGAAAACAAATCTGGACAACGTTTGTCTTTTCCCCTGCAACAAAGATCATGTCGATTTTATCTGGGTAATTTGGGACACCAGATCTGTTCTCCTAAATCAGGTGACCTAAGCTGTCAGCCAAAGACACAAAAATGGCTTTTTGAGAACATTTTTTCATATTCATGGTCTCAGGACAGATCTTTCCATTGAATGTGATGCTGGTTAAGCCTTGGTGTTTATAAATTAAATAAGGTTCTCAAACCCCACATAAATTTCTCCATATAGCTGGCCATATTCCTCCTTCTATTGTGGTGAATGATCTATGTTGTTCACCAAGTACTTGGTCTATGCTTATGTTAAAGAATCAGCTACCTGGCTTGTCAAGGGGTCCCTTAATTCCTCTGTACAAAATTTATTACAAAGTAAGACAAAACTTAACATCTCTAACATGGAACTGAAAAAGAACAAGTGTGGTGGTAAGACCCCACAATTCTGCTGTGGGTTTGTATAATCTTGATTTGTTTAGTTTATTATATTATATTTCTCAGTTCACTTCTCAGGTCATTTATTGGATTAGCTGATGCTTTTGTGAAGATCAGCAGTGAAGTATTATTACTGTTAATATTCATTGTATGTCTACATTGCAGGTTGTGTGGTATAGAGATCTCCATGCCAGACTGCTTCTGGTATTCTTTTCTCTGGTGGGGTTGGCTCTAATACCTGCATGGAGTATTGCAGCTTACACTATAGCTAGACCTGAACAATTTATATTGTCAGAGATCCCTGTAGAAACATAAGGTTACAAGTGTGTCGTCTTTTAAAAGAAAGATGAGATTCTGGAGCAAAGCTCTGTGGTGAGAGATGGAATCATTGCAAATTCTGGCTGCAGAACATGGAACCTTCAGTACCAATGGTTGGACCTGGGAGCTAGTCATCCTGCAGTGAGGTATTTGGGCCCTGAGATGAAACATTGCGGCAGAGATACTTTCAAAGCATGTGGAAGCCTGGTGCTGCATAAGTGCATGCTCTTCTGATGGAGCTGTGCTGAAGGTCCTGTTTCCTTCAGGTCAGCTAGCTCTAGCGCCCCAGCCAGCACTCCCTAACCCTTTTCAACTAACTCAAACAGGTCCCAAATCTTAGGCAATGTAAATAAGGGATCTCTGAAAATCTGGTTTGTCTGTGCTGAACTGGACACCTGAGGTTGTGGTGAGCTGCTCTCCCATCAGCTCTGAGTGAGTAGCCCTGCTGCTTTTGCCATTCGCTTCACAGTGGCTGTGGGCTAGAGCAGAGCTTCCCTACCCTGCACTCTGGCTGTGTTTCTGCAACAACAGCCCCTGCATTCTAGTGCTGATTCCTCGACGGAAAAGGGAGTAAAAACAACTCCCCCCTAGGAAAAAGATCTCTTGAATTCCAGCTTATCCTTCCTACATCAGAAGGCTTTTGTTCAGGACTGCTGAAGCTTGTCTACAGAGTGCTCTGATATTGTTTCTTATA
>NW_008689619.1:31959-34458 GCF_000695815.1 Acanthisitta chloris
GTCTTCAAATTACACACTTGTTTTTACCTTGTAATTAATGCATTTAAGAAGGAAAGCAGTGATTCTTCACAGGAGGGTTGCTGTCAGTCATGTAAGTTGTCAGCAGGCCACGTTACCCAAGTAGTACAAGTCAACTCAGTGGTTTTAGGGTTTTTGTGCTGTTTTCTGAAGTGCTGGCAATGCTCTGGGAATAACAGGATGCAATGGGGGCAGAACAGCAAAGGGCTTGGCAGCATGTCTTGCAGGCGTGAGAAGGCACTGCTGTGAGCTTGGAAGTCTCCTCTCCAGGAACATGAGCTCATTGATGACAGAGAGCACTCACCAGCACACGGTCAGCTTTCAAGGCTTGTGCCTAAGGTGCTTCCCGTGATGAGGGTCAGCTTGGTGCAGGAAGCTGGCTGCTGAACTGTGCCATGGGCAGTGCCTCCACGCCCTGTACAGCTCCCTGCATATGTGCACAAATCTCTGCTGACATGTTTGCCTGGGCAGTGATCGCATCTCTGAAACACAGCAAGACCATATTACACTGCTCCCTTTCTCACTTGGCAGTGCTTTGCACCCACTTGTCATAGGGGTCGATAGCTGATGCTGGCAGTGTGGGGCAGGCCCATGAGCGTGAGCCAGTGCTGTAGTATGGACAACGTGCTGGGATTCATTAGCAGATGGCAAATTGTAGACTGCACTTGCAAAACTGGTTTCACAGGTAATGCTGTGAAAATATAGGGCTCCTCTGGCCCTTGTCCTGCATAGGGAATAAAGTGCAAGGTGTCTTTGCTGAGAAGGTGGTATCTGCTCTGGAAAGGGAAGATGTTGTCCCTGGAGAATCTGAATCAGAACAGTCTGGGAGCTGGGTTTCTCATGAGCAGAAAAGAGGAGATGCTGGGCTGACCCTGCAGGAGGCTTGTCAACTGTTAGAAGCTTGGCTGAGGCTGAGATGTTTCTGGGGTGGGGATCTCTCTCAGACTGCTTGAAAGTGATGAAATGTGGTGTGGGGAGGCAACGATGACTGCAAAACAGCTTATAGGGTGTGCTAGCAGGGAGGGCAATGCAGGAATGAATGGCTGCAGTGGAAGTGGGAAACATCTTGCTCAGGAAGGCAGGAGGAGATCTGTTTAATTCAAGTGCTAGGGCAGAAGGTTTTCTCCTGTTTCACATATATTTCTCCAATGCTGTTTGTGATTTGCTTTTCTGTAGTGAATCCCACCAAATCGTGAGAAAAGACTAAGAAGGAATCAAGCAAAGTCTGGTATGATCTGCACAGTAGTGAACAAAGAGTCTATGGGGCTGGCTCTGCTATCACACAGACATGAACATACCTTACTTTCCCTTTTCTGAATCCTTGGTACAGTTCTTCATGTTCCTCTGCAACCCAGGCAGCTGCTGGATCCAAACCCATATAGGAGAGCAGATGTCCTTTTTTTTTGCAGGACTGTGAAAGAGACCAAAAATAGTGGGATCCCAGCTTCCACAGGTTGCTCGTGCCACTGCGACAGATGTGGACTGGGCAGCTTAGACTAATTATGTTTTTGTTGATCCCCTGGAGGACTTTGGTTTTGCATTAAATGTCTCAAATGCCCTGCTGCCACTGACTATGATCAGCTGACCTGGGAAGCTGCGGGTGGTTTATGGATTATTGGGAAAGGTACCCAGGAGGATGTGAGATGCTTTCTAACATCCTTCTACATCAGGAGTGCAGTGTGCTTTGCAGGGAGGTTGGTGTGGGACCATGCTACAGCCCTGGGAGATGGTGGTCCTAGAAATAGCATTCTGCACTGAGTACTAGCACAGTCCGAGTCTGATGGATGAATTTTGTACTGTGCTGTACTTCAGGAAACAATTGGTGTGCAGGTAAACCTGAAAGTGCAATTTAGCAGGGCAGGTTGTAATTACATTTTTGAGGATTTGACCAGGAGGAAGGTGAGGCAAAAAAATAATTTAGAAGCTCTGCTGACATTTTCAGTACTGTAATGCAAATCCTCGAATGCTCTCATCAGGTGCCTTGGAAGCACCCACGTTCTCTAAGCTTGCATCTTCACTGGTAAGTTTCCTCAGTACCTCCTCCTGCTCTCTCAAGCCTTTTAAGCCCTAGGTGCGCAGCAGCCGCACTGTGCCTAAACGTAGCTTGGTTTCACGAACTGGATAGTCCCTTTCCTGAGCTGCCCACAGGGCTGGATTCAAAGAGCTTTTTACCGCTGCAGATTTGGCAGTGTCATGGGCAGTTGTGTCACGGTTGCCCCTCCACTGCCATGCTCGCCCTCTCACGAGGCTTGAAAGTGCTCAAGGCAGTGGTGCTGGCCCAGTCGCCCAACCCTTGTGCCGCTGCCGCATGTAGTGGGTGGCAGTGGGTGTTTGGGCAGCTTCATCCTCAACCCGAGAGCCTTGCTCCCGCGATCCTTCAGTGCCGGCTGTGCCCATCCCCGCGCACCGGCTGCCTGGATCCCGTGGGGCGCCACACTGTACTCGTGGGCCACCTGCCCTAGGGACACGAGTCCCGCGGGC
>NW_008689620.1:0-2311 GCF_000695815.1 Acanthisitta chloris
GCTGGTTTATCCACCTCATGAATGCAGAGAGGTGAGGAAGCAAGGGGCTTCTTTTCATACAAGTCGAAAATCTGCACAAGGACATCCCAGTTTCATCAAAAGCCATGGAGCCTTCACAGGATGTGCTGGTTTTGGCTGGGGTACAATTAATTTTCTTCACGGTAGCTCTTATGGGGCTGTGTTTTGGATTTATGCTGAAAATGCAGGGATGTTTTCATTACTACTAAGCAGTGCTTACAGAGAGACAACACTGGCCAGACTGGTATTGTCACCACTTCCCATGGACAGGCAGGTGTTCAGCCATCTCCAAGACAGCAGGGTCCCGTCACACACAGCAGTGACTTGGAAAGACAAATGCCGTCGCTCCAAAAGTCCCCCCCATTTCTTCTTCTTCCCCCCTTCAGTTTTATATGCTGAGCATGATGCCATATAGTATGGAATACCCCTTTGGTTTTTTGGGGTCAGCTGTCCCAGACGTGTCCCTTCCCAAGTTCTTGTGTAACTCCAGTCTGCTCACTGGTTGAGTGCTGTGAGAAGAAGATGAGGCAGAGTAGAAATGGCACTGGCCCATTATAGTGTGAGGATGGTCACCTCATAAACAGGGACATAGACAAGGCAGAGATGTTTAATGCCTTCTTTGCCTCTGTCTTCAACACCGATGACAGGCCAAGGGGGTCCCAGAGCTCTGAGCTGTTGGTCAATAACTGCAAGAACATTATACTCCCGGTTGACTCTGATGCTGTGAGGGATCTGCTGGTGCAGGGTGTTTGGCCACTGGAACAGGCTCCCCAGGGAAGTGGTCACAGCCCCAAGCCTGACAGAGCTCAAGGAGTGTTTGGACAATGCTCTTAGGCACATGGTGTAATTCTTGTGGGTGTCCTTTGCAGGACCAGAAGTTGGACTAGATGATCCTCGTGGGTCCCTTCCAACTCTGTTTATTCTGCAGTTCTGTGAAATTTCTTGCTTTGCTTTGCTTTGTTTGTGTGCACATTTTTGCTTTACCTATTAAACTGTCTTTATCTCAAAGTATGAGTTTTCTCACCTTTATCCATGTGGTTCTCTCCCCTATATCACCGAGGAGGAGCAAGGAGTGGCTACATGGTGCTTAGTTGCCATCTGAGGTTAAACTACAACACATTAACAGCAGTGGTCCTAACATGCATTCTGCACAGAAGGGTGGCCTGAATTAGAATTGAGATGTAACCTCTCAGGATGGGAAAGGCAGTGTTATGCAGTGTTTGGAGCCAGTCATCTTAATGAGTCAAGTATCTTTATTAAAATAAGATGGACTGAATTTTCAAATTAAGTTTTTATCTGGTTTTATGGCCTCTTTTAACCTTGATCTTGGCTACACATTCCTTATGGGAAAGCTCATTCTCTCTTTTGAGTGCAAAGGAATGGAGTTTGGTCACTATCATGCAGCTTGCTCAAGGTAAGAGTATCTCTATGTTTTAGCAATCTCCTGAGATCAGACCTCCTCCACCATGAACACAGGGTTCAGTTATAATTCCTTCCTCCAGCATTGTCATCAGCATGTGTGGAAAGGGGCATAACTTGCTGGCTTTACTGGTTTGAGCAAGTGGAAACATTTCTCTTTTTACATTCTTAGTGCTGTTCTCCCATCTCTGCTCAACATATACATCCTGTCCAACTATAAGGTTTTTTCTTCAGAGCAACTTCTCAGCCTGAGCCTGGGAAGTGTCCTGTTTCTTGACTGCCTGGTACTAGGGTGTCTCAGTGGGTTGCAAGCCTCCCAACAGTTGCTGGTTAAGGAATGGCATTTTTTAGACTCTTTGTACAAGAGTGAGTTTTTGCCCTGAAGCAAGAAGAGTTTCAATTTCTTTAAAACTCGAAGGAGCTCATTACCCAGAAGTCTACCAGCTCCCTAATTCCTGTTCTGCCAGTATTTCTACCAAGAACTTGACTCCAGCATGGGAGGGGCAGGAGGCGCCAGGAGTACCGCAAACTCAGCCCAATACTGTCCCTTGTGGCTTAACGAGGGACCGTGTTTTCTCTGCTGCATTGACAGCCAGCTTGGAGTGAAAGGTGAGCGAAAGGTGAGCAAAAGGATGCCGGTGCAGGGCAGCTTCTCTAATATTTCACAATTCCTGTTAATTTGCCTAACGTCCAGTCTCAGCAGTGTGGGAGGATAGGAATGATGCGAAAACTGGATAATCCCAGGAAAGGCCAAACCTGTATAATACCTGTGAATGGAAACAGAATAACCTGCAAGACAGGCATAGCAGAGAAATAAGATTAATAATCCTATTGTCTGTCTAATCTCAGAGATTGTTTCAATCTAAGTCTGCAC
>NW_008689621.1:0-6816 GCF_000695815.1 Acanthisitta chloris
CCTGGGGACAGCTCACAAGGGGAAGCTGGTAATTAAACCCCAACCTCCTCTTCATGCTGCTGGAGGCATTGCCTCTCCTGAGCCTAGTTTCCCTTCCTCTGCAGCCCAGGCCTCCACCAAATCTCTTACCAACCTCTTCCAGAGTGAAAATAGCAGCAGCTGGCAGAGCCCAAGTAAACAAATGAGCCACTGTGAGAGGAGAGATCATCTTTATAAGTTAATTGGTCCCATCTAGGAGTCAGACAGACATTTTCTCATGGATAGATCGCTCCAGAAGCTCAGGCAAACAGCACTAATGTCTCCTGGGTTTGATTTATAGGCCTGATTGCGTTACTAGCTCATCTCCATATAAAATGATTATGGATATATTGTCTGTACTCTGCAGAGGGCTAAATTACTAGGCTCTGATATTCATTAGCTCCTCTTTGAAGCTTAAAACACCCTGAAATTCAGAGGTCTCTCTCCCAGTGACAGCAGAGGCAGAAAGGGAACAGCTCAGGCTTGATCTTTGTGTTCAGCACAGCCTGGAGTGGTTTAATATCCAATTAATACCCCAATACCCCATAGCTGGGCATGGGCTGCTGGAGGGAGGGAGGCAGCTTGAGCTAAAGGGCATGTGCCAGAACCCAGAGCCTATTGGTATGAGCAGTTACATTTACAAACAAAGGAGCTGATAATTCCCAGCAGGACAGAAGGGCTGTTATCACAGTGCTGATTAAAATTTCCTCTGCAGCCAGCCAAGGAGGAGGAGTGTCATCAGTGGGGAGACAGTGCAACCTGGTGTTTAACCCTATTGCTGCTATGTGCTCATTCATTCAGCACAAGTGAGGGGCTGCCCAGCCTGGCCATGTGCTGAGAAAGAGCCCAGAAAAGCCCAGCAGGAAGATCCACAGCCTGGTCACATCCTCCCACTCCATCTCCTGTGGCTCACTGTGGCCTTGCTCTTCCCAGGATGCTGCTCTGGGGATCCACCCTACTTGAGTCCACAGGGTACCATCACAGGGCCTCCTGTGGCTCACTGTGGCCTTGCTGTTCCCAGGATGGTGCTCTGGGGATCCACCCTGCTTGAGTCCACAGGGTACCATCACAGGGGGGAGAAGGGGGATGCCAGCAGCATAGCCCAAGAGTGGTCATGGTGCTGCACAGTGCCATCCTTTCTGTTTCTGCCAGGCAGGTTTGAGCTGCAGCACCAGCCATGCCAGACCGTGGCTCTCTGCTAGCAGTCCTGCTGCTCTCTTGTGGTGTCACCTCCCACACAAGGGCTAGCACTGGTACCTGATGGGGACGTGAGCACCACAGGCCCATTTTAAGGGAGCTAACTTCAAGCACACCCCTTGGCCAGCACTGTCTGGGCCACAAGCTGACCTTGCTGTGAGATACCCACCCTGCTCTCCCCTCTCTCATGCCTGTTCTGCAGGTCCCAGGAGCTTTTTCTGGTGTCACTTGTGATTCCTTCCAGATCCTTGGCTCTTTTGTTCTGCTCCTCAATTCCTTTCCTTGCCTATGGTTAAAGAAAACTTTCCCTTCCCACTGCAGGATATTCTGATAAAGCCTCTCACTGCCTCTGGCACGTCTGTGCAAGGCATTAACTTGTTTGTGCTGTGAAATGTTCACCAAGGGTTATGTCCATGATAAAAAGATGCCTTCTCTGATTACCATCATCAGGCTGCTTAACCTGCCTCACAAGGCCCTGGTCCAAGCTGCCCTGTCCAGGAGATGCTCTGGGATGAGTGGACAGGCAGTGGGAGAGAAGGTGCCTTGCTGTCCTTCTCCATGCAAGTACATGAGCCTCAGCCATCACACTGACAGTGCTGCTCAGACACCTCTGTGCCTTCCTGAGCTCTTCCTCCTGCTGTGGGTTGCATCCTTCCTGCTGTGCTGCATCCTGCACACCCAGATTTTGGTAAAGAAGAAAAGACATTCAGCTGCAGAAGAGCTCCTTCCACAGGTTTTGCTCAGAGCTGGTCCCAAAAGCAGCTGACAGTGACAGCACCCAAATCATCCTCTCCACAGATCTTCATTGCAGACAAACTGGATGCCCTCAGCCTGTGCACAGCCCAGTGACCTGGATGTGTGCTCCCATGGGAGGAGTATCCCACAGCACACCTGGAATGTGTCTCAGGAGGATCCCTGTGGTGGCAGATGGTGAGAAACATGGAGAGACCCCTCAAGGTGCTTTGACAGCATGTCCTCAGCGGGGCATGGAGGCTGCAACCACTCCTGACTCATAGATTTTAGGGTGGAAAGGAATTTGGATCAAGTGAGCAGTGTGAGGGGGAGCAAGTGGAGGAAGTCTGCTTGTTTTAAGCTACCTATCTAATATGCTCAGGGATTTGCATGAACAGGGATGTGATTCACACTCGTTTATTGGCAAGAAGGTGAGTCAGAAGGCCATGCCCTGTGACCCCAGTTGGAGCCCCCAAGTAAGACACTGCTCTACTGGAGCCCAAATTAACACAGGTTTCCCGTGTGAGGCTGAGCCTGCTCACCCCCACAGGATAAGAAGGTCTGAGACACAGAGACTATTTCTCATTTTCCTCTTTCTTTCCTCCAGCCCCAGCAGCTCCAGGAGTGAGTTTCTCATGTCAGGGAAGGTGCAGTGAAGAGTCTCACCATAGTTGCTGTTTCCAGAGTACTCCAAGCAGAGTGAGAGCAGGACACCACATATCCTGGCCAGTATCTTTATTGTGACCCTCTGAGTCTCTACAAGAGACCTTAATATACATTAATGTGTATGTTTAAAGTACTTTTGTTCCTTTAGAGAAGAGGAAATAAAGGTCCTAAAGTGCAGCTGATTTTCCAGGACTGCCTGGTGAGACAGGAAAGCTGGGAGCCAAGCTTGGAGCAAACCTTGCAGCATCCAGCCCCACTGCACACCAGTTCCCAGGGCAGGAACCCAGCTGGATGTGAGCTGCCCTGGGGTGGAGTGAGCTGGAAGAGCAAAGCATGGTGATGCAGCAGGAGCCCTTTCTCAAGAGCAATAAAATCACTGAGGGAAGCCTGGACATATCCACAACATGTGTTCCAGGCCAAGTTGGATGGGGCTTGGAGCAACCTTGTCTAGTGAAATGTATCCTTGCCCATGGCAGGGGGATTGGAACAAGATGGTTAAGGTCCCTTCCAACCCAACCCATTCCATGATTCTATGGCTCTGTGGTATTTCAGCTGTGGAACACAGAAATCAAAGTGTGAGGAGGTTTGTATTTGTGCCATGGGTGATCTGACTGATGCTACCAACTTTGCAGTTCACAGCTCTGTACACAGGTGCTTGGAGAGTTACTGGAAGTGGAGAGAGCTTGGGAAAACATCTCTGGGGGGCTATTTGGAATTTGCTACTTTTTAGGTGCTTTCTGAGGGAAGATGCACCCACTCCCCATCAGGCAGCTTCCTGGGCCACAGCTGTGGACAGCTGCAGCACGATAAAGTTCCCTGGCTGCAGCAGCCCAAACTGGGCAATGCCAGATGGAGGACAGCTGTCAGGCTGGTGGGACATGGTGCTGGCCCTGGCCTCATGGCACAGAATGTCCTGCACACACAGGCAACAGTTGCTGGAGAGAAATCATGCTGTCACCAAGCCTGGTGGAGAATTCCAGCCAGACAAATCACGGAAAGGAAAAGGCCAATGAGAAGGGAAACAGAGGGAACCTCCCAGATCTGCAAATTACCTCTGCGCTGGCTCTGGGGCACCTGTCCTGTGACAGGGAAAGTGACAAAGCCATGTCCCAGCAGTGGGGTGAACTATAGGCCCCTGCCCAGCGTGGAGGGGGACAGAGGGTTTGTTAGAGAGCTGCTGAGCCCTGCTGGTAAATGCAAAGTCCCTGTGACAGAGGCTACTAAAACTAAGAGTTGGCAACATGTAATAAAAAATTTTCAGGGTGAAGTGGCTTCTGAAGGACTTTAAAAGTTGCTTTGCTTTTTTAGAGGTTTGCTCTGCTTCTCAGGAGAGGATCAGTGTGATTTCCAGCTGGGGTTAATAAATGGAATACCATGTGCATCCCAAAACTCATAAGGCTGTGCCTGGACCATCTCTCCAAGGAGAGTGCTGGAGCTCCTGAGAGCTTCAAAAATCCCCATGTCAGAGTCCAAGCTGCATGGCAAAATTGACTTTTTCTTTAAAATCCTCTTTTTGTAAGAGGGAACTTGGAGGTAACAACAGTGCTGGCTGGTGGAGGGAAATAACCTTGCAGTGTTTGGCTGTGTCTGCACTATGTCTGCCCACAGAGCAAGCAGACTGCTCAGAGACTGATGGTCCCAGCCTGAAACTCCAACAGGGAATGTGCCAAAATTGGGCATCTGGATGGATACAGACTTGTGCTGGAGATTCACCTTCATCCATGTGGTTTACTGGTAAAGATTTTTTTTCCCTGCACCCTAAAATTCTGTGATTGTTTTTTGTTCATAACAAAGAAATGAATAATAAGAGACCACACTGCAGCTTTCCAGGACAGGGATTTTATACCATATGGCTGAGGAAGCTTTGTTACATGTGCTGCAGTGTGATGTGAGCATGGCTGAGCAATTTGGGGTGTAAAGCCTGCTGAGGTCATGTTGGAGAGGTGTAAAGAGTATCTCTGGAGTGATACTGTCCACAGGATGCAGCCCATGGGGGGAGATATCACCTGAACTGCTCCTGGGTTTAATTTGTGAGGAAACCAGCTGTGTCCTCCTAAATGGAATCCCAGAAGCAGCTTTGCCCTCAAGCAGTGTGGGCAGGCAGCAGGCTGACACCAGAGCAGGGAGCTGCAGCACAGCTGTGCCCTTCAAAACTAGGGAGCATCCTGAATGGAAAATGCACACCAGCACCGCTGCTTTTGTCTGTAGAAATGTTCCTGGCCTTCCTGATGAGAACATTGCTGGGACTGGCAGACAATGCTCGCCAGTCCACAGGTTTGCATCTCCTCCCCTGTACAAGGCAATGATCTCAGGGAGTACACTAAACCATGGAAACCACCAAGGATCCTGCTATAGGTTGTACCTGCTCACTGACATTACACCACTTCTCTCCAGCCTGAGGAATACTGTGCCAAGCTCAGGTTTATGACTTTTATCTTTTGAGTGCTCTTTGGCCTTGGCCCAAACCACCAGAAAATTCCCTGTGACTCCAGGGCAAGTGGCACTGCAGTGCCTTGCTCCACAGGCTGATCCTCCCCAGTGCAGAAGAAGAATGTGAGGTTTTGGCAGCCTGCCCAGGAAATAACATCCAGGCGGGACAATGCCATCAGAGCAGGGCAATGCCATCGGGACAGTCTGGCTCAGTGCAGGACTGTTAAGGATTGGGATGACAATGGTCTGTTGTGAGAGGTACAACCACAGGCAGCTCCTGCCTCTAAGGCCAGACTCTTGAAATCATGGAAAGTGGCCATGGCCTCTGGCTGGTGAAGGAGGATCTCATGGGTGGCACCCTGGGCTGCTCCCTTGTGCCTGGCAAAGTGGCAGGGACTAGCACAGAGGGGACATGGCTCATGGGGGACACTGCTGATGAGGGAGATGTGACTGATAGGGCAGCACTGTTAATGGGGGCACACTGCTGGCATGGGGGGACATGGGCTGACATGGGGACACCAGTAATGGGGGATATTTGGCTGACAGGGGTCATGGGCTGACGGGACACCACTGACATGGGGACACCACTGATGGAGGGGACATAGCTGGCAGGGGACACCACTGACATGGGCACATCACTGATGGGAGAGACATTGCTGGCAGGAGACACTATTGACAGGGGGAGACAGGAGGAGACAACAGAGGGGCAGGACTGACAGGGGGAAAACACTACTAATGAAGGTGATGGGCATGACATGACTGACAGGGGGTCATGGGCTGACAGAGGACACCACTGACATGGAGGGACATGGTTGACAGGGTCACCACTGACAGAAGGGACATAGCTGACAGGGGGTCACCACTGCTCCAGGGGACACTGGTGACATGAGGACACCAGTGGTGAAGGGACATGACTGACAAGGGATGGCACTGACATGGGGAGACACCACTAATAGGAGTGACAGGTGTGACATGGCTCACAGGGGTCACCACTGACCCAGGGGACAGTGCTGACTGGGTGTCACCATTGACAGAGGGACATGGCTAACTGACACAGAGGATCTGGCTGATAGGAGGTCATCAGTGCCCCAGGGGACACTGCTCACAAGGGCTCATCGCTGACAGAAGGGGCATGGCTGATAGGGGAACACCATTGACATGGAGGGACATGGCTCACAGGGGTCACCACTGACCCAAGGGACACAGCTGACAGGATCATCACTGCCCCAGGGGAGACTGCAAACAGGGGGACACCACTGACACAGAGGGACATGGATAATGGGGTCCCCACTGCCCCAGGGCTCCCTGCTGACAGGGTGTCACCACTGAGAGAGAGGGACATGGATAATGGGGTCACCACTGACACAGAAGGACATGGCTCACAGGGGTCGTCACTGCCCCAGGGGACACTGCTGACAGGGTGTCACCACTGACACAGAGGGACATGGATAATGGGGTCCCCACTGCCCCAGGGCTCCCTGCTGACAAGGTGTCACCGCTGCCCCAGGGGCACATGGCTCGCAAGAATGTCCTGCACACACATGTGCCCCAGGGGACACTGCTGACAGGGTGTCACCACTGACAGAAGGAACGTAGCTCACAGGCGAGCACCGCTGCCAGAGGACACTGCCCTCGGGCACACCGATGCCGGAGCACAGTGCTCTCGGGGCACACTGATGCCGGAGCACACTGCTCTCAGTTCACACCGCTGCCGGAGGACACGTCCCCCGCTGTGCCCGCAGCCCGTGCTCCCGGGCCGGCCCCGCCGCGCCG
>NW_008689622.1:0-4184 GCF_000695815.1 Acanthisitta chloris
TCGCGGGGGGAAGCAGGGGGAGGACGAGGGACGGGACGGAACGGACACGGGACTGGGATACTGATAAGTGTGCACTTGGTTAAATTAAATTGCCAAAGCTTCTCCTTTCAGTAAAAGTGTTTGATCTATTGCGCTGTCAATTTAAAGTGTTTAAGGAGAAGCAAAAGCATAGATTTTAAGATGCTGGCCCAGCACCCATTCATCATGCATCAGGGACTTTAAGCCTCGCGTTTTGCTGTAGTTAACATCTCAACTCTCTGACACGGGAATGCAGACCGGGGAGCCGGAGCCGGAGGGACCCCGCGGCGCTCCTCTGGATGGGCACCGCGAAGGGGCAGTCAGTGCCTGAAGGGAGGAGAGAAACAGCCCTGCTAGCAGGAGAGGGTGGTGTTAGGACATCCTCGCTTTATTGTCTTCCTGGACGGCGGGGAGGGGCAGTACTCTGGGTGATAATGGTGGGAGATGCCCTTCTTCCCACTGCCTCTGTTCCCCCGGCGAGGGGGGAAGGAGGCTAAGGAAGATCCCAGAGGTCACCCTATGGACAGCTTTCCATTCTGTCCCTTGTTAGGGATCTCCTTTACCCGTAGCTTCCAGACCCTGGGCAGCACAGGCTGAGACAAGATGCAGAGGCTGAACTGGGGATGTAATATATTCCCCTGAAGAGTTTTACACACTCCAGCTCTCGACTGTAACTTCGGTTGGTTAGCACTTTCCCCATCAACATGGAAGTGTATAATGTGAATGTAACAGGCTCTAAATGCTTAAGTGCTTTGTTTCACAGCACATTTTCAGTAAAGGTCAAAATAAATTCATCTCCCTTCACGCAGCATTTGTGTGTGGATTCCAGAGTCATTTCCACAGGGCTTGGGGTGAAACAGCCATCAGGTGATAAAACGCACCTGTAGGTGAACATGGGAAACAGCTTCCCACAGTCTTTTTCCGTGATGGGCTGAAGATGATGCCATGTACATCACATATCTCTATTAGACATCTCATGGACATCACTCTGGTCAAACCACTGAACTCTTCCATGCCTCCACTTCACTGGTGCTGGAGGATGGCAGGGGCTAATAGTCCTGATTTGGAATGAACTGGGAATTTAGTGAGCATGGAGGTAAGGGGGCTAGAGGGTTAAATCTCTTGAGTTTAAATATTTTCTGTAGTGGCAGATTCATCCCACTCAAGAACCTTTTGAGGACATCTTCTGTGCTGTGGAGACAGGCTGTGCTAGGCCAGCCTACCCTGCTCTGCTGTGGATATTCATAGATTCATAGAATGTTAAGGGGTTGGAATGGACCTGAGAGATCATCCAGCCCCAACCCCCTGCCCTGGGCAGGGACACCTCCTCACTACATCAGGTTGCTCAAGGCTTCATCCAGCCTGGCTTTGAACACTGCTAGGGTTGGGGCAACCACAGCCTCCCTGGGCAACCTGTGCCAGTGTCTCACCACCCTCACAGGGAAAACCCCTTTCCTGATAGCTAATCTAAATTTCCCCTCTTTCAATTTGTACCCATTGCTCCTTGTCCTGTCACTGCAGTTCCTAACACAGAGTCCCTCTGCAGTTTTCCTGTAGGCCCTTCAGATCCTGGTAGGTGCTCTGAGGTCTCCACACAACCTTGTCTTGTTCAGACTGAAGAGTCCGAACTTCCTGAGCTCTGGCATCCCAAACCATATTGACAGAGACTTCAACTTGTTCTGCCTTCCTCTATATTTCATCAGCTCTTTCGTCCTCTTCCTTAGTGTTCCTTCCTCTCATCGCTTCATAGTCCTTCCACTCCCTTCCCCACCACATTTTATTCTTCTCCATGAATGCACCTTTTCCCATGAAAAACTCATGTACATACTCTAATTGCATCTGTGTTTCTAGAAGACCAAGTAACAACTCCAGCTGATTCCCAGAGGACAGAACAGATCAGCAAGGATCTTCAGGTGAGCAGGAAACTAGACAGGTTACCAATTTTACTCAGAGGCAAATTGGTTGATGCTGAATTCCTCAGCCTATGTTGTGCCTGCACCCAGCACCCATCAGTTTTGGACAAATGTAGAAAAAATAATTATGCTCATTGCAGGATACATTAGGGACATATAGCCCTTAAGCAAGTTTCTTTTTCTTATGGTGAGCATGGATATTACTTTCCTTTGAAACAATATTTGGAAGAATCTCATTACACCTAGCTCTGCTTAACTCTCTCAGAACTGCATTTCTTAAACCCTTAGATAGCACATATGCCCTTGAGACAGTGCTGCACAGGTCATCCTGGGGTGCTGAAGACTGATTTGGATCTTCTCAGCCTCTGCCTCAACACAACTCTTCAAGAACCTCCAGTTTTCTGGGTTTAGCATGTAGAAATGGTTGCAGTGGTTCGTAAACGTCAAGTTAAATTCCCACAGCACACATGGCCAGCTGTGTCAATGCCCAATGAGCTGGACACCACCCTTCAGGAAGCCTTTTCTAGAACCAAGGAGAGAAGTAACTAAAAAGAAACACAAGAAGTGCCCTATTTCAGTTACAGCTGGGGAAGAGAGTCTGAACTCAGCAAAAGGTGCTTCCTCTTCCATGATATTTTTATTTTTAAGCTTTTAAAATATCACCACGTGCCTCCTCTATCATCTGTTACTTTATGTAACCACAGTTCTAGGGAACTGTCAACAGGTAACCTCATGTGCAGATTATCAAGCGGGTAAAGCTCAGAGGAGTGATACACATGTTGAGGAGGAAGAGTTATGCTGCCAAAATTCTCCATTCAAAGGTACAATCTTCTTCATCTCAAACAGTAGGGGGAGATGAACCTCATATATACAAGTACACAGCTGTTTGGCACTCAAACTTGAGAGCTGTTGCTGGATTTATTTTTGCCCTGACACTACCCCTCAGGTCTAACCTGAGCTCACAGGGATATTGTGCACGGAAGCAGGGACAGGGTGAGTTGTGGGAGTGTGTAACACAGACACACTGGTACAGTGGAGTCTCTCTCAAAGGCACAGAATCACAGAATGTTAAGGGGTTGGAATGGACCTTAAAGACCATCTAGTCCCACACCCCTGCCCTGGGCAGGGACACCTCCCACCAGAGCAGGTTGCTCAAGGCTTCATCCAGCCTGGCTCTGAACACTGCCAGGGTTGGGGCAGCCACAGCCTCCCTGGGCAACCTGTGCCAGTGTCTCACCACCCTCACAGGAAAAACTTCTTCCTAATGTACATAGACAGATCTATTAAAACTAATCAAAATGGGCACAATGAGAAAATGACCACCCACACTAAGTATCCTTTAATCAGAAAGCCACAAAGATGCTTTGCATGTCCATCTAGTTAGAACTCTCTGAAATTGTGTATGATGCTCAAAACTGAAGATACCTGCACACATTTTAAATATTAATGACCACATCCCCAGCTGTTCTCTATCAACTCTTCCAAAATGTTTACAAAATCCTATTGTTACCAGTGAACTTGAGATTGTCTTCAGTTATATGATTGTTTTGAAAACACCTCATGGCCTGTACAAGTCATAGTATGACTGATAAGAGACACCACCATGGCTTTTGCTAAAACGAAATACTGAAAACCAGTGTATATTTATTTTCAGCAAGCATATGCAGCATCTGATTCAATCAGCAAATGGGGTAGAAAAAGATGGGGATAGGTAAATGAAGGTGCTAGCAACCAAAAGGAGGTTGGGAGTTGAATAGGGGAGGACAGAAAGCTCTAAAAGAGGCCAGGCAAACTGAAGGAGTGAGGGATGAAGCAAACAAGTGGCGAATGCAAACATCATGAACTTCAACAAAATGAAGCACAAGGTCCTAGATCTGGGCCATGGCAGTCCCAGGCACAGCTACAGGCTGGGTGGGGAAGGAATTGAGAGCAGCAGTGAGGAGGGAGACTTGGGACTGACAGTGGCTGAGAAGCTCCTAATGAGCTGCAGTGTGAGCTCAGCCCAGAAAGTCAATCAAATCCTGGGCTGCATCCACAGGAGGGTGGGCAGAAGGTCAAAAGAGGTGATTCTCCCCCTCTACTCTGCTCTGGTGAGACCCCACCTGGAATACTGCACACAGTTCTGGTGTCCTCAGCATGAAAAGGATATGGAGCTTTCGGAGCGAGTCCAGAGGAGGCCATGAAGCTGCTAAAAGGACTGGAATGTCTTCCCTATGAGAACAGGCTGAGGAAGTTGAGGCTGGTCAAGCTGGA
>NW_008689622.1:4483-10213 GCF_000695815.1 Acanthisitta chloris
GCCTAGATGATCTGTAAGGTCCATTCCAACCCTTAAAGTCTATGATTCTCTGAGATAGTAGCTACTTTGCATCAGCCTGCAAAATTAATCCAAATCCCATTTGATGGACCAGTATGTTGTAATACTTCTGTTCTACTTGAAGTGACTCAATGCAGCCACACAAAGGGGTGATTCTGGATACAGTATATGATATAAAATATTTAGGTTGGACATGCCATATCTTCAAATCAGAAAAAATACACAGCAATGTTTTCTCTTGAATTCTCTCCTTAGTGTCCATGTAGCACATTTGTAATAATCTCCTCCACCACACACAGAGGCATACTTCATCCCAACTGTGAAAAATTGTGTTAAACTTGAGCTATAGATAAGATTATCTATTTGCGGGGAATGTGACTGATGCTGTAACTATCAAAAAAGCATGTTTTTGAAAATCCTGGTAATTCAGAATCTGGTTGGAATTGAAAAAAAATATAAGGTGAAATGTATTAAATTTTAAAAATACATGTATGACATTCACTTGCTTACATTTGCCTTTCCTGTGCTGGAAGAAAAGAAGAAAATTCTTCAATATGCCCTCAAAAAAACACCTAACATCAGAATATCTTTGTGGGGGGTCACAGTACGATACATAGAGTTATCACTAGCAATTCCAGTTCTTGTTTGATGAGGTATTTCCTTCTCAGGTTTTTCCAGATAACTATGGTATTTACAATCCTGAGACTCTATTCTTTCTGATATTTAATATTACCGAACAGATTTTGCTTCTTGCCAATAATCCTAAAGACGAACATCACTTATTTAAATTCTACAGATAGTAGAATGAAATAGATTTCAATAAGAATATCTTGCAAATGCATGTGGCCTCAGGGAGGCCTTAGAACCTCTAGGTCCTCTTGTTACCTGCCTACAACTTCTTTGAAAGGATCTTGCTGATGCTTGCCAAAGGACATGTATGTGTGTAAGCCTCATCTCCTGTGAGGTGCTGCCCAGGACATCTTCACTGGATGTGCCTTTTATGCTTAAAGAGAGTGATCTGGAGAACTCCACAATCCACACTTATTTAGGAGTGCCAAGAGCCTGCAGAAGTGGTGAAGGAATAGATATACCTTCACCAAGCTGTAGCAGTCTAGCTGTAAGCTTGTAATGGGGATCTATGTCTACAGAAAGAAATCTTCTGTAGCACGTGTTAGACAGGAGCAAGCTCAGGAAGATGTGAGACACTCTAAGATGTAGAAGTCTAAAATGATTGACTGTCAGTCAGATGTCTCCAGGCTGTGTCAGCTCAGCAGCTTTAGATAAGTTATCAGTAGTATCATTTGTTTGTTCCTTTACCAACTTTACCATATTTTCACCTCACCCTCGGGATGTTTAACTTTGGGGCTAATGAGTCAGACTGATTTCAGCATCATTTCAACACCAAAACCAGCATGATGCCCCTTCTTCATTTACCACTGATAGCTTTGCAAATATGACCTTGTTCAACTTGTTTTACCCCATTCCAAGACAGAGCATCCTGCTACAGTCAAAGAGGTGGAACCCCCAGCCTCCCAGTGGAGTGGGGACTGTGGGGAGAACTCCCCACTTTTGGCAGGGCATGCTGCTACCTACCATAGCTGGATGAGCATTGCAAGCAATACCTTGGCTGTCCAGTGCTGGGCACCAGGGTGTTAAAGAGCACCTCTCTTGATTTCCAGTGACGTGTCTGAGCAATATGTTGCTTTGTCTATTTAATATAGGAAACAAAAGCTGATGCAGGAACAAAGAATTATTTTCCTTGCTGAAGTTTTTGGCTAGGAATGTTTGGATACAAGATCCATCGGCGTGAATGAACTCTCACTTGGCTTTTTCTCCAAATGCCTAAATGGTGGCAGCTCCACCCACTTTCATTTGTGCTCTATGTAGCTCCTTCCCTGGAAGGAAATTAATGAGAGCTGCTTGGTGCTCAGCATTTCTGAAAAATCAGGCTTAGCAGTGAATGCTGCAGATGAACTTTATTAGACTACTCTTTTAAACATATCAGTGCTGGAATTTATTCAGATTTATTAACATGATGACAAAAATACCTGTGTTATGGAGGAGAAAAAATAAGGAATAAGAAAAAAAAAGCCCCACCACTCCACTGGCTTGATTCATTTTCCTATAGTATCTCTTGCAGTCCATCTGCTGAAAGGTGAAGCCAAAATGCTTTAGAATTATGTTTTCATAGGGAATTCTCTGTTAATTAGTTATCTCTCTCTGCCATGTGTAGCAACGGATGAAATCAGCTACTGTAATTTCATGAAAGGCAATGTTGGACCGTTTGTTTGTATCAGCATGAACACTTTCTTACACACAGCACTCATGTGGAACAGGAGTGGTCCAAACAACATTTTATTTCAACACAATGAGGACACACAGCTACTGTAGCATCACAGTTTCTTATTTCCTTGTGTCTAAAATTGTGTTCTTAGGCTAAACACTGCAGAAAGATTTTATGGGCTCAGATTAATTTTTGCATACATTTTTAGTGCATTTTTGCATATATTTTTTAATGCATTTTTGCAGAGTATAGCTTAGCTTGTTGAAGTCACTGCTAAGATGTTTTTATTTTCTAGTCTGCTCTGCAGCTGTATTTAATAGGCCAAAGTTCCACATCTCCTAGTGTCATGAACTCCTGCTTGCAGTTCATTTAATGAGGACACGGCACTACCATGCTGTGGAAAAGTGTGTTTTGTAATTGCAAATGAAGTATTTCAACCTTTTTACCTTTTAATGCCACAGAATACCCTTGGTAGCTGAAGGCTGGCTTGTTTCCAAGGAGCTTTATTACAGAGGAAAAACATGGAATACCGTTTTTCTGTACTTTTCATGTGTGTATTTTTTTTCCTTGCCAATAATACCCTGTCCTTTGGTAGCAGAGCTTCCAGCCTCAGGTCCCAGTGTGAGTCCTTCAGTGGGTGCTTAATTGGCTTCCTCTTTCACTGCAGATAAAATCCAGAAGGAAAGCAGGGACAAGCTCTAAGTCAGCGGTCCATGCATACTGGGCGCCAGTAACCTGCAGTAACCACAGGATAAATAACCACTTCCTTCTTCTAGAGTAAGAACTTCTCCTTCTGTGCTTTTGTTGCCCTCACTAGAATGAGGAAAATGCACCACTGGTTGAGATTAAGCTGTCAGTGAAACTCTTGTGCTTGACATAGAAGAAGAAATAGGATGAATCATAGAATCAGAATTTCAGGGGTTGGAATGGACTTTAGAGCTCACCCGGCCCCAACCCCTGCCCTGGGCAGGGACACCTCCCACCAGAGCAGGTTGCTCAAGGCCTCATCCAACCTGGCTTTGAACACTGCCAGGGTTGGGGCAGCCACAGCCTCCCTGGGCAACCTGTGCCAGTGCCTTGCCTCACCTACAGAGTCAAAAGACTTAACAAATCAAAGGTATCTGTAAAAGGAACATCCTTGTATCTGTATTTAGCTTCTCAGTAGGGAGAAAGCCTCATCAAGCAACATGATTTTTCAAAACTATGGACAGAGAACACAAGAAGTTCTTACTTCTGGTACTCCCTCTGAGGGAGATAAAAGGTACCAAGTTGATCCTGCCTCTAAGACCCCTAACTTGGCCAATAAACACTCCTAGGTCTACAGGTGAACACATATGATGAGAGATTGGTTATATCAGAACAGGAATCAACAGTATTAAATTGAAAACAATGGGCTAATGGTGCATAGCACAATTTGTGCAACAAGTGATTACTTGCTTTGAAAACAAAAGGCATTAGAGCTTCAACATGAAGGGGATCTAAATATACCACTTTCATTGCTTTCAAGATGCCCTTTGTCTCTCTTTACAAATAAGAACTTAAGATGGTAGATGAATAAAAAATAAGTTTAAACTATGTGGATAACATTTCAAATAGTGTTTTGAGTTGTTATGAAATGTATGGGGAAAACAAAAATGAAATGAAATGTAGTATCTCCCCTCAGGCTGATAGAGAAAATGCTGACCTTGGCACCCAACAGTGGTGGCATTTGCAATTTTCATTTAACATGTCCAAAGCCAGCAGCAAGGCCCATATGCCAAAGAAAACTCCTCAGTGTTTCTCAAAGGAAAATGCTAGGACTTGATAAAAACCCAACAGGATGGAACACCTTGACTCAGGAATGGAGAAGTCCCAAGCATAAAGGAACATAGGGCAGCAGCACAGGAGCTCTAAAATAGGTGCTTTTATTATTTTAGGAGCCTTCCCCTTTCTGTATTTTTCTGTAAGACACCTAATGTCCTGGTCTGGTGTAAGTCATCTTGTACAAACCCAAACTCCCTGCGCCTGTAAATCATAGAATTAAAGGAATTCTGGCACATTATATGTGAATTAGAAATCTAATTAGCTGATATATGTATGTGTGCAGAATCAGTGAGGCAGACTCTGAGAAGAAGTCATGTTAATTATGGGCTTCTGCGACACTCGAGGTGTCACACAGCATTTGAGATAACGGAGGTGTGCAAAGCAATCTGCAGTGAATGTAGTGGGCTTGTCTTCTCACATTTTCTCCTTTTCCCTCTTTCTTCCTCCATTTCTGCCTGCTTACACCTTAGAATTACCAGAAGGCTCATAACTGTTTGGGGTTTTTTTGCTGTTGTTGCTGGATGACTCGTTTTGGAGTCTGTGTCTATCAAGATGCAATATTGTGAGTCCTTGGATGTTAACCAGAAGGGTAGCATCAAATACACCTTCCCTTGCTGTAATACATCACTGCAGTTAAATGTGAGCAAATGCAAACAGTAAACATGTAAAACCAATAGTAAAAATTACAGCCCTCAGTGTTTGTAAATTGCTAAACTTTCACTCTTTTCCATTTTAGGAATTTATTCTTTCACTCATTCTTACTGTATTTTGTATGAGGTGAGACCTGGAGCTCTAAAGCAATAAAAATATGTTTCAAGACTTCTTTAAATGTCAAGAAGAAACAAACTAAAGGCATAAACCAGATATCTCCTCCATTCATAATTTTCCCTGTGTGTTGTCCCTCTATAGTGACAGGGCTATGCTGTGCTTCTGGAGACTAATATCCTGACAAGCAGAGCTACATAAATCAGCTGAATTTAACTTCTTGCACCAGTCACAGCCCATAGAGAGTATTCTCTGAGATATTCACTAAATTGTTACCTGAGATCATATTGGCAGAGCTTTTGAATGAGCTACCTTGATTGAGGGTGAGTAGTCTGTAAATACTCACTATGTACTCTCTGTTGTGTACCTGTTATAGGTCCAACCAGTTGCAGTGGTCTGACTTTGCTCTCTGATTAGGGGAACTTGAAGGTGCTTCTGATGTGATGAATTCCATGTGCAAATTTAAAAATTTGTCTCCCTGAATACTTATCAGGCAACTGCAAACTCCTTTTCAGTTAGGAACTGCAGTGAGAGAAGAAGAGGCAATGGGTACAAATGGAAAGAGGGAAATTTAGATTAGGTATCAGGAAAATGTTTTTCCCTATGAGGGTAGTGAGACACTGGCACAGGTTGCCCAGGGAGGCTGTGGCTGTCCCAACCCTGGCAGTGCCCAAAGCCAGGCTGGATGAAGCCTTGAGCAACCTGCTCTGGTGGGAGGTGTCCCTGCCCAGGGCAGGGGGTTGGGACTGGATGGTCTCTAACATCCATTCCAACCCCTTAAAACCTTATGAATCCATGAAAACTCATGTCAGTAAAACTGAATTATGTAAATGATTTAGAAATGTATAACCTGCGATGTA
>NW_008689623.1:0-7399 GCF_000695815.1 Acanthisitta chloris
AGAATATTTTTAAAAATAAAATTATATTTGCAGTCTCAGCAACCTATTTTTAATGTGGTTTTATTGATTAGAATTCTTGAGGATAATTTACAAAATTTTGGAGTTTTAAAGAATTTTGCATATATTTAAAGCTGCCAAAGTAGAAATTGCAATGTCCCTGTCAATTTACAGGAATTTACTTATCTGGTCATTATTTTCAGGCAAGACCAAAAATAATTCTGAGAGGCCACAATGCATCATATTGCCATTACCCTGACTGATTTTGATAATATGTAGTTTCAAAGTGATCATACTAGGAAAAAAAACCCATCCTAAATAGATTTACTTAATAATACCAGACTAGTATTCCTATGCCACTTGAATTAATCTTAATTTGCCCTAATTTTAATGACTTTATTGCTTTTAGGTTAAATGATATTTGATTTCTCAAAAAAAATTTTTCCATGTAGATTGCCAAATCATATCTGGGTGACAAAAGTACCTAGAAGAGTGGCCCTTCTTCAGAGTCTCATTTATTGGGCAAGGAGCTATTATGAGTGTGTGAATCTGGCTGTGATTTTAGAAAATTAATTGATGGGTAGAATGCCAGTAGTTGAAAATAGCTTGCTAATATGTAAAGGCAAACATGAATGAAATTGAACCATGATTCTTAAACCTAAGTCCACCCTTTTAATGTTTTTGGGTTTTTTCTTTGGTGGCTTATTCACACTATATGACCATAGTCAGGTGAATAAGATGATTTACAGTGAGACTAGTAAAAATTAATCAGGATGGAGGAATCTGATCCAGTGTAAAGATTAGTGTTCCCTACAAGGGAACTACATTATTTCTATACGAATCTTAAAATTATAACAACAATAGTTGCTTTCTAAGCAGCTCTGCAAACGAAAACATCTGGGAAAGTTGTTCCACCACAGAAAATGGCATCTTGAGGTCACATTGCTTCAGCTGTTTACCACTGATGACAAACATCAGTCAATCATTCATCTGGAAGATAAGTCTCGCCAGCCTTACTGTTGACCAGAGGGTTCTACACCCAAAAGATGCTCTAAATACAGGTTGGTGCCCTTATGTTTTGTACAATTGGCACAACTCTTTCTTACAGTCTGATCCAATGAAAAAAGTATTCCAGTTTCAGCACTTCATAATAAGCAACAGCTTCTCTCTACAGTACTGTACAAAACAGATCTTTAGCTATCAAACCTATTTAATTACTATGTAGTAATTTTAAGAAGCCAAAGTACTTTTTGCTTCATAAGCTGTCACCTGCCTTGGTGTAAATATATTCTATGAGTCCTGTTTCTATAATTTGAGCCCTAGATGATTTTCAGCTGCAGATTTAAGTAACTCTTGACCTCTACAAGGAAGAGCCACTGTTTACCTTGAAGATCTTTTCTACTCCAAACACACAGGCTAATATTTGCCTTTGAAATCATAAAACACTGGTATAATGAGAAAATGTTTTAAAAAGTGAAACAAAAGCAGTAGGCCTGGATTCTCCAAACTTAATTTGCAACTGGTAGCCCTTTATTTGAAGACATTTGATCAGGTTATTTGATAAGCACAGTTTTGACTGGTTATGCGAACAATAGCATGATGTGACCCAATATTAGCTTCTTAAAATTGCTTGTTGAATTCATAGTTGCACATTGAACATCTGCTGTGTTTAAGACTTCTGCTATTAATATATGAAAAAGAGCAAATTATTATTTTCCTTTCCTAGGCACATTTTTTAAAATGCCGTATTTCCACTGAAACTCTTTCTCCCCTTAGGTGCTGCCATACCTTTGCTGTATTATATTACTATATATATATCTTAAATCGCTATTTTCCTTCAAGGAAGGTATGTTACGTGAAGACTATTCTATGTAGGCATATAGCATATATACTATGGTAACCATGAACTATGATTCTGTAGCAAATAGCTACAAACTATGTCAGGCTTTGCTTTCTTGAAGGCTATATTCAACATAAGATTGCTGCATATGTTCAACCTCAGTAAGAATATAAAGAGGCTCCACTGCTCTCTCTCAGCTTCTGCTTTGAGGTGTTGTGATGTCTCATGTCTTCACTGATCACAGACCTCACAGGACCTTGGATGATAATTGTTGCTGTAAATCTGATTTGTTACATCTATAACTTTTAGAGGTTTAAAGCATGAAAGAATGCTCACTTAACACGCTACATCATCCAGGATGGGATGGGTCAGAGATATGGTGACACCATTTAGCTCTAAAGTTTTGCTTCACCTCAGTTCAGAGGTTATTGAAAACACCTGCATATAGTGCTCATTCAGCTGGCCAATGCAATTTAATGATGATCATTCCCTTACCAGTGTGCATTTATATGAGGTTAATTTCAATTTCATCAACAGAAGGAGTCTCCAAAAATCATTATTCGTGGTCTGTTCCTCTAATTCCTAGAAGCCCCATCCTGGCTTTTAGTCTGAACTCACTCTGAACACTCTCCATGCTTTCTCTAATGACTATAAAAGCAGCCATAATACTTAAGTCAAGCTCACAGAGAAAAGCTGTACTGTTCAACAAAGTTCCTTTGAAAGGTATCTGTGACATGTAGTCATTATAGGCAGAAAGAGAAAAGAGACCTCAGCTGCCTAGCCAGAAATCAGAACTTCACCTTAATACATTTGTGGTCTTCTGACATTTCTAGGAGCACACTCAAGAGCTTCCCCAAGATTTTCCTGCCCACAGTTAGAGCAACCATGGGTTTGTGACATTCTGGCAAGACAAGGCAGTCCTCCCCATGTCTGACCAAGGGTATCTCTAATCTGAAGTAATTAGAAAGGATACTTGCTCTGAGCAGTGTATTGAATGTTACATCGTCTGCAAGGGCTGCACCCATGGGAAGTCCACAAATCCAGTAGGACATCTGGGGGTTGCACAGGTCATGCACATTGACACATGCTCCTCTGCCTCTTTTCAAAGGTTTATGACTTCAGAAAAGAGATCAGACCATTATTTGCTTTGTCTGATTAAAGTGATTTTTCTAATACCTGTGGAAAGTCTTGGGGAATCTCCTAGACCCTGCTCAAAGCCATGGAGAGCAGTGGTAAAGATCCTATAGTGTTCAGCAGAAGTAGTGCTTGGAAAGAAAAAAGTCTGTGGCCCTTCTGGCTGCTTCACATCAAATTCCTATCAATTTTATCTAATTTCTACAGCCACAGCAGGAGAACTAGACGAGGTCTGGCAGAAAAGACTCTGCCAAGCACTGCCTCTGTGAAACTCGACAAATCACATGACTTGGCTGTCTGCTGATTCCCTTCTACTCTCCCTCTGCTGAGGACAGAACAACTCTTCCTTTCTCCCACTTTTGCTTGCTACATTTGCTTAGATATTCTTTCTTTAGAACACAGGCTATTTTTGCTTTCTGTTCATGTGCTCAGATTAATATTAGATACAGTAGTTTCTGGAGATACTGGAGGTAGGTGTCTTAACTAAACAGCTCTTCAGACTATACTAACTCCATCTGGTTGCACTGGAGAAATACTAAGGAGATCTAGCTGCCTTGTTGGTCTGACAGCTGTCAGAGAGGACCTACAAGAGATCCCTACCTTTCTTGAGTAGCAGTTGGAGATCAACTGAGACACTCTATGGCATTTAAAATGACAGTAGTTGCCTGTTCAGGGAGACAACTGCATGTAATTTGAGATCATTACTGACTACAATGGAGTGAAATGTAGCCTGTGTGCTGAGAGCTACATGCAGGTCTAAATTTAGATACCTGAATCTTGACCCAAATATTACTGTTGATCTGTCTTCAACAGTCTGGGGTTGATGTGGGATTATGGAAGATCAAGGGTCTCCAGTAGGTCTGGTGTCACATCTGCTAGCTTCATGCAGAAGTTGTGGGCATCACTAGACAACCTCAAAAGTTATATAAGAACTAGGTCTGGGAAATGGAATATACTTTTTTTGTGACGTACTCCACACCTGAAATGTCAGCTATGGCATACTGCAAAGTTAATTCCCTCAAGTGCAAGAATACTTGTTAGCCAAGATTCACTATCAGTTTTTGTTGCTGTGCATTTAGGCTGTTGATGCAGTTCTATGTGCACAATGGAAATATTTTCCAATCACACTCTGAGGAAGAGTGTGATGTGCTATTAAAGTAATTTTCTTTTAAATGGGACTTCTACAGCAACTGTATTATTTCCTGTAAATTATCTGCTAAGTCAAATGTCTTTAGGGCACATATTAGCAAGAGTAAGGATTAATGATTACCTGGTCTAACATAGCTCTTACCAACAACTGAAGACAAAAACTCTAACAAAAATGCATTTTCCTTACAGATCAGAAGATTATTTTCTGAATTATATTAAATGGAATATCAGTATAATTCACCATGCCTGCTGGTGTTTCATGGATGAAATAAAATGTTAACTAGTTTTAAGCTCAAAGACTATTCTTGAGCAAATATCTGTGTGAATTCACACAAGCAGAGCCCTTGTCCTTACTCACAAATAAAAATAGCCCCTCCTCAATGCTTCAGTTCAGTATTCTTAAATGTGTTACAGGTACTGCTGAGCATGGACCTTCTACTCTCTACTAACTAAATGTTGCTTTTTACCCACAGTTGCTTAAAAATATCTAGTTATGATACAGTCCCTGTGTTTTCTTAACATAGCTGTCAAAGCACTGCTTTACTTTGCAGTCAGGCCACATTACTAAGAACATACAAGACTGAGCTTGGTCTATAGGGAAGAACTACAAGAGGAGGTAAGGCAAACAACGCAAGGAAGATTTGAGACTGCAAGAAATAAGCTTTGGAATGAGTAAGGAAGGCTCTGGAAGAAAATAATAAAACAGGCGAAAAAGAAGTGAAAGAAGAGAAATGTATCAGCACTCCCTAAAGGAGGCAAATTGGGAAACAGTGGGTTTGTAGGAAGGGTAAAGAGAAATAATGAAGAGACATGATGACAAAGGAGAGAGAAGATGCAGAAGGGGTCAAAACATTCTTCTGAGAGGAGTGTCAGCAGAGAGGAGGAGGGGGAGAAAGAAAACCTGCATTAATTTGAGACATTGTTACTTATTTAATTAGAGACGATTATTACTTTTCATATACAAAACCTATTTTTCTCAGCATTCTAGGCATTATTTTTTCATTTGTTTCCTCAAAACATGCTACTTGAATGAAAGCTGTATGTAAATGTCGTAGGCTTTTGCATCAAATCACGTTGTTTGTCATTATAAATATATCCAACTCTCTTAAAACACATTTTCCCAAAACAATTTTCACTTTAACTTTGCAGCAAAACGAAACAACTATTTTAAAATGACAGTTAAAATCCCAATAAAAGTATCAGTCTGAACAGTATAGTAAGTTTAATTGACATATGTTTACTCAGTTAGATGGAAGAAAGTTTCACAGGGTTAATTTTTGAAAAAAGAAGTCTTATCCTTGCAAAAGTTATGGGTTATGCAGCCTATTACTCCCTATTACTCACAGAAATAATGACCTTTAAATGGCTACTATCCCATATGTTTTCTATTACATTACAGAAGAAACTGCTGTTTACTTTCTTTCTTGGAAGGGAGGAAATATCTGCAAGGCGGAAGGAACGGCTGTCTAATGGTCTATCAATTTTCTCTAAAATATAGATGGGATAGATGGATAGTGAATGGATAAAATGATAGACTTGGCACCATGACATGACTCCAGGAGCTGAATCCTTAAATTCTGCACCCTTTTCAGGGTACAGCTTGGTTAACCTAACACCAGTTTGCTTTCATTAAGAGAATACTGATGAAACTTGTTCATTTAGGCATCACTAGATAACGCTTAACTAAACCCACTTTATCTTAAACAAAAGATATGCAAATCTTGAGGACTTTAAGACTTCATGGATGTAGAAAACTACTATGTATAAAACTATTTCTGCCTCCTTTCTTTAAGATCAGAAACAGTAGTTGAATGTATTAAGAGAAGCCGTAATATCTGTGTATGGGATGAGGGCAGAAGTGTCAAAATTCCAGCAGAAACCTAGACCTTCAAATTACTCAATATGTGAGTAAGAGTTTTCTCAGCATGAGACTTTTGTTAGCCAGCATTTCAGGTTATTATCCAAATTCCTGTCCTCTGTTTCGGCTTATGTGAAACATTACCGTGAGCCATGTCGGAGACAAGAGCCTGGACTATGAATGCTCTGTGTATCTTGTCGCCTTCAGAGGACCCCGAGTGTCTGTCACTGAGTCTGTAGGTAAGATACTTAAAATCACCAATCCATGCATTAAGCTATATAGCCAACTTTAACATGTTTAACCTGGAATTAAACGTCTAAACCTAACCATTATGGTTGAGAATGTGTAAGACTGCCAAGTTGTCTAGCTGCCACAGATTTCAATATGCTTTTCTAAGCACTCTGATGATCTGAGTGCTGTAAGGAGATGGTTGAAGAATCAGAGATATCACACCAAACAATAGAAAGACAGTGCACACACAAAACCAAACAACAGCTCCAATACTGGTGCAGCTGCTCATAGGTGAGTACAGTGAACATACGTAGCATCTCCCATGGAGAAGTGTCCCCATTGCTGAATCATTAATGGCTCTGTCCTAGTGCATGGAGATGAGTCTGAAACTGCTGTTGTTGCCTTTCACACGTAATTTAATGCCAATACCAGTTTTTCTAAATATTATTTGGAAAAATATGCAGTTTGGCTGAATACTATGAAATCAGATTTATTTTCCACATAGTACAGAACAAAGACTTCAGACATAAGTGCAGCAGAGTTAACCAGCTCTGATGATTTTTTTTACACATTTGTAACATTCCTAATAGCAAAATGAAGCCCCAGACTCACTCCTTTGTGGAAAGGAAATCAGTTGAGAACCTGTTCCTTGTGTAAGCCTGGTGCACTAATTGTGAATCATTTTGAGAAGCTGCTCATTGACAGCTTCATGCTGGGAAGTCTAAATTACTCTGTCCCACTTTTCTCAGAGGGAGAGAGTAATTCATGTAGGTCTTTCTACGGCTTGAATCCCAGCCTCCACAAAACAAGATGTGCTAAGTAAGGCAGCAGCATTTAGGAGCCTAATGAATGTGCATAAGCAAGTATGAAGACACACTTGTAAGCTGGCACTGGTAAGGAAGAGTACATTATTCGATGTATCTTCTTTGAAAAAAAATCAATATAATTCATATACAGTATGCTCATTGTAAAACGACATGTGCTGCATTTAATACTCGCTGACGTGACACTTAACAAACAGTCTTGAACTGAGCTCTATTTGCATTTGATTTCTGTCACAGCTTGACAAAAAAGTCTGTTGCTTTCATCTGCTTTTTCTTTTTAACACTTCTAACCAAAGATGCATAGGTGTACCTTGCAGGCAGAATAAAAAGCAAAGTGCCCTCTAAAGAGGTCTCAAACCCTTTTCC
>NW_008689623.1:7415-10067 GCF_000695815.1 Acanthisitta chloris
TGTTCAATCACCTTCCCAGCCCAGCAGATATAATAAAGGATAATTTTAAGAGGTATAGAATATTTTGTGAATTGTAATTAAATATACATGGACAAAAGGGCAGGAAATACAGAATTGTCCCAATCTTGAATGAGGGAACAGTCATCTAGTAGAGGCCCTTGCCCATAGGACATTGCAGTGGGGGCAAGAAAGGATCATGGAGCAAGAATAGAAGTCTAAAAGATCAACAGAGCCAGGCTGCATCAGGAGATTTGAGATAATCTGAACTCATGCTGTAACCAATCCCACACATCTCAGACATCAAAATAGGAAGTTTTTCCATGTAGTGATGCCTTTTACAGGTCTGCAGCAGATCTACAGTACATTGAGTGAGGGGGTTCACTTCTAATAGACTCTAACCCGTTTGTAGAAATAAGATGAAGTGTTTGACCCTCAGGTTTTGTGATTTAGTCTTTAAGATATGGATGTTTCCATAGTTCTGGTGACTTCAAAAACTGTGAAATGCTTAACGCACGAGCATTAATTTCTCTCATGCCACAGTGCAGTCACAATAGTAGTACAATTGCATGCAAACTAAATCCAAGCAAGCAATGACTGGTTCAAATGCCGACAAGGTTTTGACAGCCGATTCTTGAGACTGCCAGTGCTGGTGTTGCCTCAGAACTTTGATTGCTGCTGGTTAAATCCACCTTCTGGGTGCTCCTCCATGTGATGGCTTGTCAGAGCCCAGGCAAAACTATCAAGGGATTTCCAGGATCAGAAATGCCACCTATGTTCCATAAGTGAATCTTAAATGCCTCAGTGCTAAAAGTACGTGAAAGGCAAAGCCTGACTTTTCTACTCGGGTGAATTGATGCATCATGAGAATTCAATTTATGTAGGAACTATATTTTTGCTTGCTTACCTTCCAGAGATACTATCACTTTGGTTGAAGATTGTGTCCTGATCCCTTTCTCTGTTTTGCTGAGAAGGATCCCTTCCTTTTCCTTGGGATGTCAACCCTTCAGGTGGTCTCTGACAACTAAGAACATATACTGATCCCATTTAATTCAGCTCCAAGCACACTTCAAGAGCATTTTAATTGAAAGCTCAGTCAAAAGACAAGTAAGAGGTCACAGGTCCCCCCATGACAAGATTGTTACTATGGCGGTTTCTCAGAAAATGAAGTCCTGACCTTCAGATATAGTTCACTTTGATGGAGTTTCCATCCATAGTTCCTAATGCCCAGAAAACCACTCCTGTCAGGCTAACAGTGCATATGGTATATGTCCAAAACCTGCCCTCTCCTTTGGAATGCAGGATCAGGGCTGCCCTAACCTCCAGCCTCTCTTGTTAGGTGGGCTATCATTTCCTCCTCCTTTTCCAAATATCTTTCCTTAGGAACTGGAAATGTTATAGAAATGATTGATGTAACCCTAAGTCAGATAGTAAATTCCAAGACAGAAATAGATTTCCAGAATAACTGGCAGCAGGGATACAGAACATATCAGAGAAAGAAAAGCTGTGAGTTCAAATCCTTTGTGGCAGCTCTGGGAACTGCCAGTCTCTGAATTAGCTTCCTGCACTAGCATGATAATCTGTCAGTTATAAGGAAAATCAAATATGAGAAAGAGAGAGACAAAGAGAGGGGAGCAGAGAGAGAGAGGGAGAGATGGAGAGAATAGGACTGGTCTTTTCTCCATGGAAAAGAGAAGGCTCTGGGGAAACTTAATCACAATGTTCCAGTACTTAAAGGATGGTTGCAAAAGGACAGAGTCTCTCTCTTCACAAGGAGCCACATGGAGAACACAAAGGGCAGTGGGTGCAAATTGTACTGGAAGAGGTTTCATCTTAATACAAGAAAGAAATATTTACAGTGAGAACATTCAGTCACTGGAACAATCTCTCCAGGGACCTGCTAGAGTCCTCATCACTGAAGGTTTTCAAGATGCAAAGGGACAGACTGGTAGGCAACATCATCTAGGCTCCCCTTCCCATGAAATGTTGGGGCAGATTATCTTTGGAAGTCCTTTAGAAACTCAGATGTTCTGTGTTTCTATGACTTTTTATGTCTCCTGTGTACATACTTTCAGCATGTCCACAGGATTTAGCTATCTGGCTCCTGGTTTAGGTCATACATGATAGGAAATCGGATGTTTTTCATTCTAAATAGCATGGTAGCAGTCAGAAAATAAAGAGACTCTGTGGAGACATGGAAAATGGTCAGTATAAAAGTAAGGAATCTAAAAGGCCAGCTGGCATCTGGGATTTTTGGAGCACAAATTTGACCTCAAATCCTTCTCAAAATAAGATTTTGTCAATCTGAGACAGCTACCTTAAAATACCAGCCCCTTAGTTAAAATCTCTTAAATAGTACAGGGTTGGTACTTCTTAGACCCAATTCCTAGTTTTGTAAGTGTAAATGTTTCCAAAATAGAGACTACAGAGTCAGTCTGCTAATTTGAAGTGATAGAAAAGAGTATTCATTTTAACAGAAACCTGTTCCACTTGGTCACACAAAACGGGACTCCATATGTACAGTAACTGAATTATTAAGTGGACAGATTATTTGCCTGAGGACATATTTATTTGGCCTAGAAAAAAATCTGTGCATTGTGTTGCAGTAGATGAGTTCTGGCTAATATAAATACATGCCACATGTCCCCCACTCTT
>NW_008689623.1:10088-11441 GCF_000695815.1 Acanthisitta chloris
TTTATTGCTCTAAACATAAGTGTTCAGAAAACAGACACATGCTGTAGAGATTCATGAAAACACTTGGAAGGGTTCTGCTGCCCTGTTTATCCCATCAGAGAATGGGGCTCATGTTTGACATGCCTCCTGGGCTCTGGTTCCCCCATAAATTCATGATTTTAAATATGTGGCTGTACCAGCTGTGAACAGTGGGACTGGCCATGGACATTAAGCTGGGCACAGGTTTTAGTTCATTGTGGTTTAAAGCCCCCAGCTATCAGATGAATGCTGTATATTCTGCATCTTTCTGAATCCACACATTTTACCTTGTAAACACTCATGTAAAAATCACTTTTTACAGCTTGTGTTAATTTCAAATTCTTATTATCGAAAGCCAAAAAAATGCCTCTGTAATTTATGTAATATTTATTTAAACCATTAAAAGGTAATTTGCTAACAGCGAGAAGAGCTAACAGATAGTACTACTCAAGGGTTTTTAGCAGAAACGAAGTTTTCTTCATAATAGAGTTATGTAAGATATTCAGAATTTGTAATTTACTGAGTTTCAGTTTTAAATTGTGCTGCTTCTTTCATGTACAGATGAAGCAATTTTCTGGTCCCAGCTGAAATGTGTTTTGGTTGTAAGGTTTCAGTGAAAATACATTTGTCTGTTGCTTAATTAGATATAAGATTTCTTTTATTCTGTAAGTTTTCTCTACAGAAGGAAGGTGATTTTCATCCAGCCTGTTTCTTGTCTTTATTTCCCTCCGTTTATCTTGAGGTTTCAAAGGCAATGTTAATAATTTTTGTCAATGTATTATCAAAAAAAAAGAACAGAAAGGAGAAAAAATTAAAAAGCTGAAAATCTAAAGACCATACTGAAAGCTCACTTTCTAGAAACTTTGTGTGCACCAGTAACTTTAATTAGTGTTGAAATTGGGTTAAATTAGATAAAAATACAGGTTTTGAACAATACCATATATTTTACAGGACCTAAAACAATTAGCATCCACAAAGGGTTACCTGTCTGGGGGACCTGAATATATCTAAGTAATCTTTGGGAATATATACTGCACAAATATCACCTGCAAGTTCACACTTTCTAAAAACATAATAACTGTCAGGTGAGAGAACTTGAGTGCAGCCTGTTGATATTTTGCTGTTTTTCTCTGTAAATGCTTGTGGCCAACCAAGGTAAGCTGTTACATACATATATGTTTGTGTATATATGTCTCTGCACACTCACCCCCACCCCAATCCCCCTGGTGCTTGATGTGTTTATGGGTATGTAGGCTGAGATATATCACTGATTCAGACTGGCATGTGGATCCAACACCACCATGCTGTGAGTGCTCTCCAGCTCTCAGCTGGTGT
>NW_008689623.1:11467-54791 GCF_000695815.1 Acanthisitta chloris
GCATGCATTCTTCTCCCCTTCTCCTAACCCCTCCATGCCTTAGTTTCTGCAGGAGGAGGCCAGTGTGGTCACTGACACTCCTCCCTGTCTGGGCTGGGGGTGCTCAGAGCCTGCACAATGCTGAAGCTGAATGTCAGATGTGGACACTGGGATACAGGGGTTGCATCTGTGCTGTTAAAGAGAAGAGGGAGGGCACATGGGCAAGCTCAAGATCAGGTCCTTTGCCACTGCTTACTTTTAGTTTACTTTCTGTCTCTTAGTCCTAAGGATCAAGACCATAACCAATCTGAAACCACTGTGTCCCAAAGTGATCCAAAGATCAGTGCCTGGCCTGCTCTTTAGCAGTGCAGACATGCCCACTAATCTGCAAGCAGGCAGGAGGAGAGGAACTCACAGAGCTGGAAGTTACGGTGATCATAGGACCCTGTGAACTACAGGTGGGGACAAACTGGGGTCATCTTGGAAGTAGGTGCTATAACCTTTTGAGGGATCTCAGAAAGGCATAAACTCATGATAAAAGGATTATATCACTGAGGAAGTAGAAGGGAAGAGGAGGTCAGGAACATGCTACTGGGTTCATGGCTTGAGGAGAGTAGGAAGAGGAAAGGGAAGAGAGAAAGATGAGAGCCTTGAGTGCAGGAATATTTAAAGTAAAAGGAACTTGAAGCTTTGAGAACCAAGTCTGACTACTTCCTGATTTTAGCAATGAATATTTATTAGAGAAGTGAATTTTCATAAGGATTAGTATGTATGAAAATTTCTGCCAATGCAGCCTAAGGATTATAATAATAACAGAGCTGGAAGTGGCTGAAATAAATATAACATGTTGGATATACATTCCAAAAAGTGGACAACACGATGAAAAAAATTTCAGTCAACATGCCAACCAAGAAAAGAGTGCCAGAGCTCAGAACAAGAGCTGTTATGGCTAGACTCCAGCCCCATACATCTGCAAATATCCAGCTGCCTAGCAGCCTTAAAATACAAACTGAAAGTCTACTTCCTGATGCAGTGCTTCTGATTTTTTTCTTTCTTGATTTATCTTTCTTGTCAGAAGCAAACAAAATTACTCTAATTGCCATCTCTAAACTTAATAGCAGAACTAACCTTCTCCTCTCTGCTGATGAAGGCTGATATTAATAAAACAGCTTCATTGACGATAGAGTTCTATGGATAACTTCTTTTTTTGAAAATGGATTTTATTATTCCACACTTACTGAATTTTTTTTATTATTTTCATTCATGTTTTTCTCTTCATATTTAATCGATAACTTTCCAATGTTTGTGTGATTTTTCCAGTTTTCTTGCAATGTGTCTCAACAGGTTGGAGTTTCTGCACTTGAAACAGGAGACTTCGACAATTTTAATTGTGCTATGCTAAGTTCACAAAAAATTTGTCTTTTGACTGTTGAAATCAAAAGAATAATATGTACATAGAAAGGCGATCTTTAAAATATATATAGGACAAAGTGTTAGTTGAATAAATCCTTAAATCTGAAAGGCTTTGCATGAAATCATGACCCATTGATCTCATCAGTCTGGAATATTTTAGTGGGCTAATGTTTCATTTTGGTATTCAAAACTAAATTCAAACTTCTAAATAGTCTAGGACAAATACACAGTAGTTCAGTACAACCAGAGCACCCGATCAATAGTTCTGCTTTGAGTAAGAAACTGGACTAGATGCCTCTTCCCTTCCAGCCTAAATTTTTCTTTGACTCTATGAGTTTATCTACGTTTCACTCTTCTCTTCTAAATGCAAAAGACTGAGCAAGTCAAGTAGTGGCAACCAATGTGAAAGATGTGAAAGAAAACTGACAGATCATGCAAAGGAGACCTATTATTTTGTGTCTATTTCTTGGCTTTTGGGGATGGGGAAGGATAACTGACACATACATACCATTAAAAAGTCCTTATATGGAGAAAATGTACTCAGAATTAAAATCTATAACATTGAGCATTGTGTTAAGATGGCTGTACAGTTAGACTGTATTTTGCAGGATAGGTTTTTCATTTAAAAGCCTGATCTGGGATACACTCATATATAATTTCAAAGAGGCAATTAGTATCAACAGAATGAATTAGTTCCTAAGCCAATAATCATTAAAAATTCCAAGAGATATTTTTAGATATTATAGCCTGTGCACACACTTCATATTACGTTAGCACACAGGAGGGTACAAACATCTCTGGATTTTTCTTTTATCTATATACTTTTCTGTACCTATGTACATTATCTATATTCATATATGTATATTCCAGTTCTCACTGCAACTAAAGAAGGTCTTGGAATTCACCTTAAGGGTACCTGAGTCTAACTGTATCTGGATAAGAATATATGTTATAAAAGATCAGGATAACAACTAGCTCAAATAGAGCATGAAAGAATTCACAGAATGTAGGACCAAACTGAAAGCTTACTGGTTTAGTTGAATTTTGTTCTATGCCCATGCAGCACATGACCATCCTTATGCAAAGATGCTCAGACACAGTTCATTTACAGTCTGTAGTGAAGGAATGCTATCTGCAGCTTGCCTTATCACCACTTGAGGAACCTGTCAATTACAGGCAGTAAAGGGTGGTCATTTTTTTAATTTTAGTGCTTCACTTCAGGCTTCAATAAAAGGGCTCTTTAATATTCCATAAATCTACATAAAATGTGCAGGTATTTTCTATTCAAAACACAGAAGCTGAGGTTAATGAGGCTGCAGAATAGGTATATGATACATTCTCCTGTATTTCTAAATACACTATATTGAGAGACCAGTTGATGACTTGTACAAGGCTGTTTTAATTTTCACAGATAGTTCAGCTTATTTCTTACACAGCCAGCATTATCAAATATAATAATGAAATTTGCCTCAGTATTTAACATTACTCATTCCCTTAGCAAATTTTGGAGGAGAAAATATGTTATACCCATTGTGCAAAGAAGTTCATTACTTCTGGAAGATGAAATAACAGAGGGCACTGAATTGTGTCTGTCACTCAAGTGATTCCCTCTTTACACCACCTCCCTGTATATTAATAGGAAGAAATTTTTTAGTTTTATGCACTTGTCTGTGCTGTTGTCAGTCTTACTTTCCTCTGTAAGTCAAATCTCTACTTGTTACATCACAGCTGGTTGCTATGGGAATTACTATGATGCCATTAAATAATTTAGGGTGAAGGACAGACAAATTCTTAAGAAGCAAGTGTATTCTCATGCAACAGTAATATTGTCATGTCCCTAATGATAAAAATGATAGAAGAAAAAACAGAAGCTACATGACACCCCAACAAAGTGTTTTTAACTAGAACATTTTTCAAAGTTTTCCAGAAGACATCAGTTGCTTTTTAAGCAAATTGTTTTGTACAGAAATCCAATGGGAACATTACAAAATACCCCTCTTCAGCCTACAATTAGATTAATCATGTAACTGAGGGCTTGAATCTGTGCACATTCTTATTCAACAAGAATATCAGTCCCCATCAATTTGCTGCAAGAAAAAAAGCTCTATGAAAGCCATTTGTACACAAACACCTATCTTGTAGTTGCTCCTTACTTCCAAATTTTCTCTTTCCTGAAGAGCAATATTTTATCTCATTTTCTTGAAAAGAGAAATATCTCTTAAATAAATATCAAAACCCCTAAAAAAGTGTTTGCTATAGAAGGTATTAGGAAATTGAACAGTCAAACAGTTACTTAGATTATCTGGACATACCCCTGATATAGTGATAAATTCATATAATAAAGTTATAACTTGGAGATAGTTTAAGTTATATGAAAAGTGATGGTGGTGCTTTTGTATCTAATATATGTTCTGTTGTCATGGTGGAGTTTTTTGCTGGTTCTTGTGCTTGGAATAAAAGTAATTACAATTTAAGAAGATGCATTAGGTCATCTACAGTCTTCCTCTTAGAGTGACAAAATTTGTTCTTTGGAGGTGTAAAAACCAACGGAGATAGTACTAGGAATAAATGAGAATGAATTGACAGCTTCCCTGTCTTTGTACCTTACAGCTATTTGGAACATACCACAGACATGTAGAAGTCAGAAATGGACTCATACCAGGTGAAGATATGCTCTGGTCATGATTACAGCTCTTGCTGCTCTTTACTGTCACCGTCTCCGTTTCTCTAACTCCCAGACAGAATAATGCGCAGCAACCACAAAGAGGAAGGGTTTTGAGCATTTCTTTCAAAGCATGACATGACACTGCTCCCCCTTAGAAGCAGGAAGCACTCCTCCTGGATTTGTCACATCATTCCTAGCGGTCATGTCCCTTTTCTAGACGTTTCTGGTTGGGAGGTAAGTTTTAACAAGTCAAGTACATACAGAGCTCAGTGTGCCTAGGGTACTTCTTGTCTAAGTAGGATTTATGCATGCAGGAAGGGGATTGAAATCATAGTTTTGCACTTAGATACCTTAGGCCTGCCTATATCCATGTCTAGGTCTAGATGCTTTATAAACTCCTGATATTAGAAGGAAATTTGGCACCTCTTGAAATTACTGACAGTCTTTTAAACAGCTTAAACAGGCTATAATAGCACCCTTCAAATGCAGTGGATGGGGAGGAGGAAGAGGCTTTGCATATTACAATCCTATACAATAACTGGCACAACTGGTTTTTATTCTGGCTGTGAATTCTAAGCAGGACTGGAATACAAATAGCAATAATGGTGAAAAAGTTAAGTGAGAATAATTAAATAATTTAATGATTGCATCAAGTTTATACAAGTGTCATGATTTGTATTGTGTCTATAAAATCAGGGTAAGATAAATCAATCCGGTATATACCACCTAGTCTTCCTGTGAAAACATGGGATTATTTCTGAAATTATTATGCTATAAAAATGCTATATAACCTCAGGAGAAGGTATCATTGGAAGTGCTTAGTATTATCAGTATTTTCAACTCAAGCTTCTTCAGTTGTGGAAGTTATACAGTTAATCTCTTTCAAATTATATGAACTATGTGAGGAATAACTTGGTCTAAGATATGCACAGAGCTGATTTGGATCTGCGGGGTAGATGTCTTCCTCATTTTTTACAAGTCAATTCTTTGATAACAGCTGAGGCAATCAGGAACTCTCTTACCTGCCTAGCTCATATTGTCATTTGTTACCCCTTCTTCACATTTAATGAATCCATATATTGATTCCTAAACTATTGGAGATGATTGAGCTTATATATTTTTACAATAATAAAACATTCAGATCCGAGTTTGCCGATGGAGACAGAAACAGATGTGCTAAGCATAGAGAAGTGTAACTTTTAAGGCAGACTTGCATTTATTCCATACTCTAACAACTGTAATAACGGGGTTAGTGGATAAATAGTGTTTGCTTCTTCTATTTCCACTTACATCTCCTGTAAAATATAACCTAGCGGCACACTCTTTAAATACTTTCTAGATGGGATGTCTTAAGAAACACAGACAGAAGGCTGCTCAGTCTGTGAGTTCTGCCAGGCATAAAATATGGAACCAGCATGAGGGTTTGGACATTATTCTGAGCAATGGTGGGAGAAAGAGAATTAGACCGACCAACCGAGCTTAAAAGTTAAAACCTTGTTCTCTAGAAGACTATGAAAACTTGAAATTGCAGTGATGGTTCCAAGGGTCTAAGTCTTGGTGTGTCAAACACTATTGCCTATTTGGTACTGGTTTATTAGCATAACAGCAAGTTTAGGGTGGTCTTTAGAATGCCATGTTACATATAGATGCTAGTACATAGTCGTTGGTCACATGACCTCAAGACCATACATGATTTTTAGCCTAATTAACTAGTTTTAAGAATTCTCATATGAGTGGTTTCTCTTTGGATCTAAAAAATGGACCAAGAATTAGATGAGTCTTCTGTTCTTGAGTTTTGATGTTTCCTCTTCTGTGCCTACTAGACAGTTCTCAGTAGAAATGGCTTTGATATTTGCTTTACTTTTTGGAATTTCTTTACCTCTGCTTTTGAAAAAAACCATGAAATTTATGTAAATCTGTGAAAGAATATATTATAAAGAAATAAAATATAAAACGGGGTGTCTGAAGTTCTAGTCTGAGCTCATTTCATTCAAAGCATGCTTGGATCATGAATTAATAGCAACATATGCTTCACTTACATGATATGATATTATATGATAAGATATGATAGAATATATTATTTTCTATGTCACAAGCTTCCAACTAATTCAGCGGCATCAAAATATCTCTATAATAAAACAATCAACAGCATGCAAAAATTTAAGATTTAAGAACCTTAAATTAATATAGTGGTTAATGATAAAAGTCTCTGTAAAATCAGAATGATGTTTGAGTGGGGTCTTTTTGTCATTGTTTCAGATGCAGGACAAAACCCATCACCTCCATGGGCAGAGGACCATGACCCAGTGGCTGGAAACTCACTATAGGAAAACACAAGCATGAGTAATCTAAAACTAATTTCAGAGTCAAACCCAGTAATAACTCTTGCTGTGAAAACAACACATTTCTCCCTTAACAATGCTAAGTGGTCTTTAATGATTTCCTCTGGGCAAGAATGATGATGCATTTTGGTTTCCCTGTATTTCCTTAACTTATTGGGTAGATACATCCCCACTTGTTGTATGGGGTTGTTCTTCAATTTTTACAGTAACTGTGATCTCAAATTTTGGTTCCTGATTGAACTCTCTTGGTCAAATTACAATGCCATGTATTTCATAAATTGCATCTGTAGCTGTTAGCCTCAGCAGTTTGCCTCTCAGCAGTCATGGAACTGTATATTTTTAAGAACGTAATAAACACCATCCACACAAATTCTAGATGATGTTTCCAGTAAAAGCATTTTCAAAGCACTCTGGCCCAGCTACTGGATTTTACTGGAGTGAAATGTACTTTTACTCTTCTTACTAATGCTTTCCCCTCCTGGCACATAAGATACCAAGATATTTATAGTTACTCTCCACTTCTTCACTTCAAATGATATTTCGCCATGTTAAGAAAACAAATGAAGTCATCTATGTATATCTTTAGTCCTCAAGATTTATATAATTATCATTTTCTCTGCAAAAGCAGTGATTTTTAGATTTAAAAAACCCCAAACATTTACTGAAGCAATGTATAGGGCATCAGAAATATTTTGACAGAGCCTCTTTCACCACATATTTGTGAAGATAGCCACCCATTAAATCATGCAATATTACACTTTCTATAGCACCTAAAAAGCAAGTTATAGGAGAAAGAGAATAGCAACCATGGATCTGCCTTGCAAAGCTGTTTTCTCTAATAAGCACATAACCACAAAGCTCTGTGAAGGTTCATCTGGCATTTTCAAAGGCATAATAATTTGTTTTCCTGCCCAGCTACAGCCAATATTCTATTATGGCTGTTACTTTACTAGAACACTCCTTGATTTCACAGCCATATATTCTAGCATTTAATCTGATCTTTGTTACGCTTTATGAACACCATGGTACCATGCAGAAAGAGCTGTTCTAACGAATTACTTTTCCCTTTTAGTGAACTTATTCAAATATTTATAAATCCTCTGCTATAAATGTACCCACTGAGCCTTTGAATACAACCCTCATGAAAAACGGTGAGTATCTAGCCATGGCAGTTGTCCCTATCTTCTGACTGCCCATCAGTTTATCAAACTAATTTGGCTTACTCGCTAGTTTTATCCTGGCCACTCCCTTCCCCATTCAGACTAAATCAACTGTGGAAGTCAGAGACTTACCTGCAAACTCTCCCTTAGGACCATTTTAACCTTCTATAGATCACCTTTAACTTCAGATAATCTTGCTTCAATTGTATGTTACCACAAGACACCAGAAAAAGGAATTCATGTACAACAGTATGATCTCTGAAGGTCCAAGGTATTGCCCAGCTGACATGTCAATGCTGCTACTTTCAAGCACGTTTATTACACTTAACAAATAATACTGTTCTTTAGATACTGCTTCTTAGTAACTGTATGTTCATGTCAAAACTTTGATCAAACTTCTTTTCTCCATACCCCAAAAACAAGTGAAAAAAACTAATAAGCATTTGAAACCAGGTAGTGTGAAGTGCATTGGTTAATTTATGCACCAATAGTCATATCAAGTGTAGCAAGACCAGGTATCATCATGGCCATAATTTTAAAGTGTTGATTCTTATATTACTGTTATTTTCCAAGAGCCAAACTCTTTGAAAAACTCAGCCAGCTAAAAAATAATGCACCATCATGTTTTCAACTGATACTGCAGATCTGTATAAAGAATCTTCTCAGAGTTTCTGCTCCTTTGCCTAGATTATAAAACAGGAGAGCTGGAAGACTCCCACAGAGAACAAACTGAAAATCAACACTAGACCTGGCACCACTGTGTTGCTGTGATCCCAGAGGAGAGGCAGGTAGAGAGCTGGGAGAATAATGCCTACTTTAATCTTCCTAATGCATTTTTTCTCCTATGAACATGCTATGTTATACCCCATACACTATTTAAAACTTTAGTTATCTAATAGCCCCTTAAATGCCATTGTTATGCTGTTAAAAGGAGGAAGATTTCTCCAGTGTCAGTTAACTGGCAGCTATTGCATTAATCTCCACTGCCAGTGTGCTTGCATCAAAGCTGCACCCAGTGAAGTCACTAACTTGGCCTTTAAAGATTCTGAAGGGATTTTGTGTTTCTAACTGTACCGAGCTCAGCAGAAGTGGCAGATAATACGGCATTTCCAAGAGTAGTCCCTTCTTTTTCAAGCTGAGTGATTCTACACAACTGTGGTGTTCTAGTTTTTAGTATCTCTGATAAAAGAAGAACAAGTGATCATACACTTTTTATATGGTCTTTGTTACTTGACCTCAATGGGACTGTCCCTGTCTTCAATAAACAATTTAGCTTGTGTACCTTCTTTTTGGTTTCACACTCATATTACTCATAACCTTTGTTTGCAAATGGTTGAAAATCTCTTGATACCTGGATGAATGAATAAAGATGAACCTTACTCCTGAATGCAGGTATAGCAAGATATACTTTATGCATTGTAGCTACTTGGTAAATAATCTTTCTTTCTGTTGTTACAGCTTGTAGTGTAAAATATGAGGAAATGACACCTTAAACTGAATGCCATGCTATGTTTTTCTTGGCAATACTTTCTACATAATATAATCCTTTCTTTTTTTAATCTATTTTCCTTCAGCATGAGACAGAAACATTTGCACAGTAATCCATTTACATAATATGTATTTTAATATAGTTTGTACACGACTCCTGCAGTGCTCCTCACTGGACTTGCACTCCTTTCTCTGCTGGTGAATAACAGCAGGTTCAACTGTACCTATGTTGTCTTGCATTTGGTGGTCCGGAAAGACTGACAGAAAGTCTCTCTGAAAGAACACAGTTTGCCTCCCTGACACAGTGACTTCTTTCCTTTGCATTTGATCCATCAGTCACAGAGCTTAAACACAAAATTCTCTCAGGTACTCTTGAACTACATATTTGCGTGCTGAGTTGGTAATGTGCTTCTCAGATGAGAGTGTTCTAGTGGTTTAGAAGCCACTTCTGTCACCAGCAGTAGTATTTTTGTCTTAGAAAACCTCATTTACTGATGACACCTCAAGTCATGGGCAACAGTCCAGGCAGAGAGGCAAACCAAAAAATTTCAACAAGGATTTAATATTACTGACCTATACACAATCTATTTTTACAATACTATGGTACGGTACTAAATTAACACACAATCATCTGTTACTGGAGGCACTATTTGTACCCTTCTTAGCTTGTTCAGCCATTTGAATTATCTCAGATTATAAAAAGGAAGAGCCCTTCTTCCCTGCAGTAGCCAAAAAAATTCCATACACTCTAACTTTAGCACTTATGCGTCACTTTGATATAAAGAAATACTAGTGAAACTTGTTCACAAGCAGAAGACACCACAAAAAGAGATCATGCGACATATAAGGAATGGTGCATGTCTCCCCTCCCCATACAGATACTGACCTTTATTCTGTCTGACTAAATGCAAGCCCTTAAGATAGACACCCAATCAGCCTAAACCTTTTTTTTAATAGACAAGGGAGAAAGAGGGCATTTCTGGATAATGTTTTTTTTTTTGTGCGAGGTGAATGGCATCTATGGTAGCTCTGCGGGAGTATGGGACAACTGTGCTTCTAACTTGGTTATCTCACACTGCCTGAAATTAAATAGTGGAAACAGGAATAATAACCTTCTGTAAGATGGACTGAATCTTCCTTGTGAGCATCAATCTCCTTACAAAACTTTCAGAAAGTTACAAATAGTTCAAGTAATAATTCTGGAAGAGGCAAGACCAGGGTGGGGCTTTTTTTTTCTGTCAATACATGAAAAAAAAGCAAAGTCCTATATTATACAGCTCCCAGGGTTAAAAAAGGAATGTAGCATGGTACTCAGCTCACAGCTTATATTGAAAATTGCCTCTCATGCAGCAACTAAAGCACCCTCCTCTAATATGCAATGCTTGCATACAGTGGTTGTTTGTAGAAAACCCTGTAAATCAGGAATTGATGTAGTTAGGCCTGATGTCACCATTACCACTGCTTTGTGCAAGCAGTGCAGTCTGTCCATGAACATTCATTTTTCTACAAAAGTTTGAGAACCTCCAGTATGTCAATATGGGACCACAATGCACAGCATGGGACCTGCATAGCCTAAGTAGACTGACGATACACTCAATCTGCATTAGAGATGCCTACTGCTCTTTATAGCTCTCCTTTTTCACTTTCTTTCCTTTACTATCAGTATAACAGACCAAATCCATCTCTGGTATAGCTGGTCTGAAGCCAGTGAAGTTACTTCAGGGATGAATTTGACCCATTTTAGGCTTTTCAAGAACCTAAGTAACAATAAATGTCACATCTCTGCCACAGCTCTAATGCAGTTCAGAGGAGGGATGTACAATACATCTTTGTCGTCTTTCCGCTCGTAACGAGCAGTGTAGGTCATCTGCATCATTAACATTTGCAGCTGATGCATTTGCGTAGTCTGTATACACTTCTTGGAACTGCACAGACCTTCTCATTGTTTTCAGAACCTTGATTTTTTTGTAGCATTATCATCATCCAAATGTATTTAAGGATGAAACTATTAGAAACACAATTGGTGAATTAATGTCATGAGGACTGCTGCTGGCAGCTCATCAATTTTTGATATGCCACTCAGACAAATGAAACATAAGCCACCCAGAACAAGGGGACCTTTTGACACTTCAAAGGAAACCCCTATGGGTGGTTTCCTCTTGAAGCTGCACTAAACTGGCTCAATCTCCGCAGCTGGAAGCTGCCAATGTCTCATTAACCCCTAAACAGGCCCTGCATGAGCTTTTCTTTTCAGCTATAATTATGCCATGCACTCCTGTTATGCTGTACTGAATTGCAACACTGTCACCAGCACATTATAAACATCCACCCTAATTGAAAAGCAGATTAGACTCGTGTTAATTAGCCAAAAAGCCCGCCCACTTGCATGCATTATGATTGCCTCTTAAATACTGAGGATGTTGAAATCCCTCAGAAAGACAAGGCAGACTTAATTGCAATAACCTGCAAATTAAGTTTAATTTACTTTAAATTTACCGGTTTAGCAGGCTCATTTGATGGTGTTAATGTTCTAGCAAATTAATTATCTGAATTAGTCATGCCTGGTGGAGTTTTGCAGCAGAATACATTGTACAGTGGCCTATTAATAACAGACAAACAGGACAGGATTAATGAGAAGCTTATGCTAAAGTTTTTTTTTTCAAAAACAAGGATCTTTCATGAATTCAAATATAATCACCAAAGTGCAAATACAGACACAGAATATAAACAAACTGAAATTTATTACACAATATGGCATGCCATCTAGGAGAAACTGTAAAACATTACCAGTGAAATATTTGATAGAAAGAGGCTTCTTCTATGCACTCAAGTAGATCACTTCTCACAGCAAACCATTTCCCATTATCTGGTATCTCTCTATGAGACTTCAAATACGTAAGTGCTTTCAAGAGTACTTGTACTATAGAAAGAGAGCTGATAAATAAATTAGAAATAGCTTCTCATACGTTAATTCCATAGTCCACTTTGTGGCTTATGAGGCAGTAGAATTGCTTTTTGGTATTCCATTGCTAACCACTGTCTGCTCCAGTTAAAAAAAAAAAAAAACAGAAAAAAAAAAAAAAAAAAAGAAAAAAAAGAAAAAAAAAAGAAAAAAAAAGAAGAAAAAGAAAAGAAAAAAAAGGAAGAAAAAGACCTCCCCAGAGATATAGCTGCAAGTAAACTGCAAAAGCAGCATCCTTACTTGCCTCTGCTCCCTATAAAAATGCAACAATTTGAAAACAAATTTCTTCTAATAGCATTTGGAATACCTCTCAAAATAAAGATATAATTGGCCTTGCAAAAAATGTCAAGGTACAATCATTCACCCTGCAGAAAGTGTTGGCTGACACTGTGTGAGAAATGAAGATAGCAGTGACAAATATCCTTTTTAGTGGTCTTGATCATAAAAGTTTACTCTGCTTATGTGCTAAGTGTTGCCTCTTCCATTAGGGTCCACAGCCATCCCAAATATAATGAGGTATATTCAATTCAACTCTGTCTCCCTGTAGAGGACAGGAAAAGCCTATGGGAGCACAAAAGATAATCCTTGATGAGTCTGAACTGAATGTGATTGAATATAAAATTCTGGATTATTGATTGGAATATGTACGTTAAAGCCATCATTCACTGAGAGTAGTTGTGTCCTGTTGGTTTCAAAGCACTTTCAGGCTGGTGTTCAGTGCCTGGCAAAAAAAGCCCAAATTTCCATTATTCTTGCATATACCTTAGTGCCTGGAAAATAAAAATGTCACCACTTGAAAAGAAAGACTGAATGATGCATTCCTTAAAAACAGATTCTCTCATTAAAGAAAGAAAGGTTTGATAAGGTTTGGTAAGAGGAAAAAAATATGCAGAGTTGCTTTATGGAACATATTTTAATTTTTGAAGAAAAAACTCTAAAATGAAAAAATGGTTTCAATATATTTTTTGTATTGTACTTATATATCATGTAGACCCTTTCTGCTTTCCTTGCTATTTCTTCCTCTCTCTCTCAGATAAAATTACAGTTTGAAGCACTAAATGAAACCGGCACAAAAGCAGCCATTATTAAAACTGGGCTGAAAAATTAAAAGGAAAAAAAAAGGAAAATAATTCTGCTTTAAAAAGCATGTTCATGAAGGCTGGGATGACTTTAGTAAGAACCCATAGGGAATAGGAACTACACAATGAAGGAAATGGATTCCTGTGACACATAAACAAAAGGCAAATGACTAATATATTTACATATAACATGTGGTGTATTCATTGCACACCATGGTGACAGAATTGTTTATTTCATTTATAATTTATGCAGCAAAACCTTATTATATGTGTAACTAATTTGCCTGATGATAATATGCAGTAGGAGATTAGGTTTCTATTATATTCTGTCATTAAGAACAAAAGATTTTCATTTGTTGGTGAATTTTTTTTCTTGGTTCCTATTCCACAGCACACACCCTATACATGAGTACGTTTGTCTTAAATCACTATGACACTGAGCTAAGTAGAAAGTAGCAAGGAACTTCTAAAAAAAAGACCCCTACAAAATCCCTCACACATGAATCCACTTGAAATACTCTTTGCTTCTGGAATTTCTTGTGATATCAATAATGACAATATACAAAGAACCTCTCACAGGTGATGTGCATGCACCAAAAAAAGAAATGTCAGAATAAATATAGGCTCCAGAAAAGCTTTTCTCTGAGAGAGGTAAAAAAAAATCAAACATTTTACCAGAAGCAGCATTAGAATATATGACTAGACAGTTCATCTCAGACTACAGGGAGCGGGTGGGTGGGTAGTCAGTGATGAGGGAATTATCTTGATGTATTTTCCACTGTGGCACACAAGACAGTGCAATTCTCTGAAAGGAATTGCTAGCACCAAGCCAGTAATTCCCCTCTGTGTTATTACAAAGTGCGTGTATTACAAAGAGGGGAGGGAGGGGAGAGAGAAACCTGCAAAGTGCTATGCATGTTTCCAACACTGAAGCATGTATGACCTTGAATTAATACAAATAAGCCTATCAAAATGTGAATGCTGTCAGAAGCACACATACATGTACATATGTTGAATTTATCTCTTTGTTACCTTTCAGAGAACAAAACCCAACTCTAACAGATTTGTTAGGCAGTGTAGTTGCTTAACCCTTTGCAAGTCTACTTTGCATTCCACAGTGTAATCAGCCTATTGCAGAAAAAGAGCTGAAGAGAAAATGCTTTTAAACAATAGGGGACATTTAACTGTTTAAATCAGAGCTCTCAAGCACCTTTCTAAACAGTAGGTCACACCATTTCAGTCTAAAAATCTGTGAAAAATTTGGTAGTTTTGTGACATTGTGCTAATACAAGAACTTTGGTTAAAGTGACAATCACTGTCACAGGTGTCCACAAAACACGGAGACCTTTTACAACCTAAATTAACGTGCTGCACAAATATGTCCTCAGGGACACCCTATCAGACATAGTTCAATCATAGTTTGTTGACCATAGTACTGACAAGTCTGAAAGTTCAGGGAGCAGTTGAGACAGTGCACCTCAGCAAGCAGACAGCAGGACGCTGCCTGCTATCAGAAGCAATATGAGTAGTATGAGCATGCAACAAAATAGTCTGGGGACTAGTCAGCTGGGCAGTAGTTTTGCAGAGAACGGCTGCAAAAGGGTGTTCTGGTGGACACAAAGTTGGCCATGAACCAGCAATATGCACTTGCAGGAAAGATGGGCAACAGCCCCCTGGGCTGCTTCAGGAAGAGCACTGCCAGGAGGTGCTCCTTCTCTGCTCAGCATTGGTGAAGCACATCTGGACTGCTGGGTCTAGCTCTGGGCATCCCAATGCAATGAAGGCCATACTGGAGTGAGCCCAGCGGTGGGCCATGAAGGTAACTAAGGGACTGGAGCAACTATCATACTAGGAGAGGCTGAGAGAACTGGGGCTGTTCAGCCGGGAGAATAGAAGAGAATGTTTCAGGGGGATCTGGTGAGGGGGAGCAAAGAAGATGTAGGCAGACTCTTTTCAGCGGTGCTTAGTGACAGGACCAGGGGCAATGACCTCAAAGTTAAACACAGAAATTTCCATTTAAACTTACAAGAGGTCAAACACTGGATCAGGCTGCCCATGGAGGTTGTGGAGTTGCCATTCGTCAACATGCCAAAAACTAAAACGTGCTCCTGGGGCAACCTGCTCTAGTTATCCTTCCTTAAGCAGGGTGGGCAGAAGGTCCCTTAATGACTGTAGGTCCCTTAATGACTGTAGTTTTGCGATTCTGTGATCTTTTCTGGACTAAGCTGCAATAGAGCACCGTATCCCTGAGACCACACTTACTTTACAGCATTATGTCCCTTAGATTACAGAAAAAAAATGAAGAATAATCATGGGGATTTGTTTTTTGTCAAAGTACAGCAAAGAAAGAAGGCACCAAACAGGGCTATCAGAAACACCTAACAGGGATGTTTAAGAGTATCGGGTTATGTGACTTTGTCCTATGAAATGTTTGTTTTCTATCTTTTTGTTGCCACTACAGTTTAATACCTGCACTGGAAACCATGTGAAATAAGATATTACCAGGGAAAATCTGACCACCGCATGTGTTCCCCTAATATCGGGGCACATGAAACTTCTGCGCAAGTCAAAGTAAAGTGTTGAATATATTTCCCTAAAAAATGTTATGTTAATCTACTTATCTAATTTTAGTATATCAGCTGCCATTGAAACTAAGCTGATAGAAATGGAAGAGATGAATGAAAGTGACTTTGTCCTAGATTTTCTTCAGAGCTTAGTCCTCAAGAAGGCAGCATTTCTACCACTTTTTAAAGGACCAGTGCTATTATCTTGATCACAAAAATATGCTAAAGTGGCAATATGACTGTTGTTTCCGATGGCTTGTGCCTCTAATATAGGCCTGAATATATAGAAAGTGAATTTAAACACACTTGCAAAAACTGTACAGGCATGCCCTATACAGAAGCTGAGCACTGGCCTTTATGAGAGAGCAGCAGTGAATATTCAGGAGGAATATCGAGTGATGGGGGAAACTCATCTGAATTTTGGAGATCATTTTGCTTGTGTGTATAGATTAAAAATGCCTGGGCATTCAGATTGTAGACTCCAACTGCAGCTGAATAAGTCCCAAGTCATGTTAAGACTGTTTTAATACTGTGCAGCATATGCAATTTATTAACAATTCACTCACAATTCTAATACCCAAAGAGGGTAAATGTTGTCTGGAATGTAATAGGGTTATGCAGGACTGTTACTGCTGGAAAAGACCTAAAATTTGAAAAAAAAAAAAAGACTAGACATGCTTCTTGATCCAGACAAATTGAATCTATGCAGTATTGAGAAAAGAAGGACTTAAGGGCATCATATCAGATCTTGTTTAGTGTTAGCAGCCTAGGTTTCCTGCTTGGATAATGAAGAGAACTGGGTTCTTCCAGGAGATGCTGCAGAGCACCTAATTATGACTATATAGGTCAAACACACCTCAAGCTAAATACCTAAAGGCAACATTAACATGCCATCTGCTATTTTAAATAGGACTATAAAAAATTCTAAGAAGCAATATAAAACTACACATAGTTAGTGAAATTAGACTACTTTATCCATTGTTATCCTTTCCTTGTACAGTGTCAGAAGATGAGGTAACCACAAGTTTTGACAAAATCTCTTTTCTGACATTTTAAATAAACTCAATGGACAATATTTTTGGTGCCATACCAGCAAATGACTGACTCTTCCTTTCTCACATTCAAGCACATAAGAAAACATTAGCAATGTCAATGTTTCTGTGATTGTAAGAGTCTTCTCCATATTTTTATTCCATTACCCTAGACCCTAAAGAAAGGTGCACTAAAGTCCTACCAAGCCAGAAGACTAGTCTGGAGATACTGCATTTTAAGTTTGTGTGATTTGGGCTAATAATCACTTAAACAAAAAAGTTAACTGAGTCCAAAACATGGCAAATAAATGGAAATAAATGAACAAACAAAACAACAGAAAATAATGTAAGCAACCATAGCAGACTGCTTGAATTAAATCCATGTGTGGACAGATTCTTCTCATGTAAATTTATGAGCCTAACGGATAAGTTTGATTTAAGTGGCCTTAGGCACCCAGTGCAGCTGTGAGATATGAGGCAAAGGCAAAAAATCCACATACCACTTCAGAGGGTAGTTCGATACTAGAAGTTGATTTGTCTCTGGGAATGCTTATCTCTATCCATGGATTTTGTGTGTACCTTGGTCAGCTCAGCTAGGCACTCAAGGTTACCTGGAGCTAACATAAAATTTGATTGCACTTTTTGCACACCAGGACTATGCAACAGTAGATAACTGTCCTGCCCTGTGATGCTCTTAGTTATAATTTTTAAGAGATAGCTGCAAGCTTTTTCAGGTGTTAGACAATCCTGTGATGCGTTTCAACAATTCTCTGTCAGGTTATCTGATACATAGCTACAAAAAGTCCCTATGTGTTTTTAAATTTTTTAAAACATCTGTCTTTGAAGATAAACTCTGTAAACAAAGATGGACCTAGAAAGGTAACCTTTTAATTAGTTGCCTAATGGATAATCAGAAGAGAATGAGCCTTCTCAGCTCAAAACCGGAACTTCACACTTGGTATCTCCTGTTTTCTTCTGGTCCTTCTCTGACTGGCAATCTCCTCCATGCTATGAAGAACTTCAGTCTCCCAATTCAATTGTGTGTCTGGGGACCCAGTGGGGTTTAGTTGTCAATATTCAACTGTCTCTTCCTTGCAGATATTTAAAGTGCTACTCAACCAACATGTGAAAACTTACACACTATTATCTTGGCAGTAACAAAGAAGTATTTTATACTATGCATTGGTCCCAGTATTGCAATGGTCTGGAAGTTAATTCTATATCTGAGGTATGAAAATTGTGTTCATTATGTAGATGATGAGCTCTGAGTGACAGCCTCTGAAGAATGAGACATAGGAAGATGAGCAGATTTCTCTAGACCTTATTACATTTGAGTGGACAAATGTTCTTTTTTTGCCGAGACTAATCCAGCTCCAAACTTTTCAAGAAATCTTAAACCACATTTTTTTTTCAGAACTGCATTTTTTTCTTTAAAAATCACAATAACTCTGAGGAAATTATAATTAAAGTTTTATTTCACTCTAGTTTTGCTTTGAGGTAGACATTTCTTTGCATTTGTAAAATAGGGATTTTTTTCTGCTAGATACTAAGCAGTTTGAGATCCCTTTATCCTATTGTTAGGCTCTCCTCGTATTCTTTGTTTTAATGAAGTTCCTCTTCTACTTAATACTAAAAGAAAAAAGATGATAGGCATTAAGAGTGACAGTAAATAGGCTGTGGTAAGCAGGCCTAGAAAGTTAGCCAGTTATGCAGGTCTCTTGTGTCAGGAAAACAAGCAAAACACAGGAGCAGACAAGGAGAGGCAGGAGAAGATCTAAACTGAGATTTATGTCCTGGATTGGTGAACCAATGTATCCTTCCATACAGAACACCAAATGAAGGTCAGTAGTGACCAGAAGGAAAAACACCCCCACAAAAATAATTCTCTGCAGCAGATGTTAGGACATTATGCTGCGGGCTGTCTCCACTTTCCATTATACCTGTGGTTCCCCCTGTGGATCAAGTTTCTGCAGTTCATTTGGGAGGACAGGTGCACCAGTGCCTGACCAGGAAAAGAGGTTTTGAAGGCAAAGACTGAGAGCATAGGCAGATACTAGCTACTTAATCACATGAAGAGAACTATGGCCACTGGTATTAATGAGTCCATAGAATCAAAGAATCATAGAATGGTTTGGGTTGGAAGGGACCTTTAAAATCATCTAGTTCCAACTCCCCACCACTAAAGGCAGGGATGCCACTCACCAGACCAGGTTGCTCAGGGCCCCATCCAACCTGGCCTTGAGCACTTCTAGGGATAGTGCATCCACAAATTCTCTGAGCAACCCGTTCCAGTGCCTCACCACCTTCACAGTAAAGAATTTCTTCCTAATATCTAGTCTAAAACTTTCATCTTTCAGTTTAAAGCCATTAACTATTTTCCTATCACTACATACACTTGTAAAAGGTGCATCTTCAACTTTCTTGAGTTGGTTCTGAGTAGTTATATCCCAAACAACTAAAAGCCACTCAATGTCTGCTTTAACTGCCTTTCTGCCTCCTCTCCGCCTCTCTCTGTAACTTCCAGAGCTGTACGTGTACGAACTTCAGTATTGGTGGCATCATGGTAACATACCAATGAGGTTGCTCAAGAAGAGTTAGGTATTTTTTGTTCACTGAGTACCTGAGCTCCTTGGCTGTGGTAGGTCAGCATAGTTCAGGTGTCTTCAACAGAATTTTGCTTTAAATCAGTATATAATGTCTGTATTCACTTAGACTATGTTGGAAATACTCGATACATCCTATAAAAGTGATCCCTTCTTCTGCCCACCATCACTGATCTAGAAATGGTACAATCTGCAGTAAATGTCAGGTTTTTTAGTTGTACTATGTGTTTTTACTGCATTGAATCTGTGGCCATGTAAACACTGTCATACTCAGTGAATTTCCAGCCAAAAGCAAAGAACCTAAAATACAAAATATTCAGCACTCAGAAGCAGCATTTTATTTGCACTGGGTGTAGGTTGCAAAGGTGATGCACCACAGGGCGCAGCTGACCACCTCAGCCATGATAGGGGCACTTCAGGGAACACCTGTTTTAAAAAAGGGAAAAAATGCCAGACAGGCAGAGAAAGAGAGAAATAAGTCAGAACCAGCAGTGCAAGCACCTGTTTGGGTTTTTTCTCAGTCAGAGAAGAAGGAAGGGAAGGAGGTGCTCCAAATTCCAGAGCAAATAATTCCCTGCAGCCCATGTAAAAGACAACACCAGGATAGCTATTTCCCTCCCAGAGTAGTGGATGACCCTATGCTGGAGCAGACTGATATTTCTTGAAGGAACCTGTGGCAGGGCCCACACAGCGAATCAGGTTTATCCTGAAGGAATGCAGCCCATGGAAAGCCTGTGTTGGAGCTGGTCTTGAAGCCCATTGTGAAGACCCACACTGGAGAAGGGGAGAAGTATATGGAAGAAGGAGCAGCAGGAAGGATCTATTACGGACTAAACACAGCCCTCATTTCCCATCCCCCTGCATCACTTGGGAAGGGGTAGAGGAGATGGGAGGAGTGAAACTGAGTGTGAGAAAAAAGGGTTTGGCAGAGAGGTGTTGTATTAGGTTGTGTCTCCGTTCCTCACTGTCCAGATCTATATAAATGGCTATACATTTATTTTCTCGAAGTCATGCTTGTTTTGCTCATGATGGTAATTGGTAACTGTCCTGCCTGTATTTCTTTCAACCCACAAGCTCTTTCATCCTGTTTTCTCCCTTAATCCTGTTGGCAAGGGGTATGTGAATGAGCAGCTGGGTGGGAATTTGAAACTTATCCAGGGTTAACCCACTGTTCTGCTGTAAGATATATTTGCCAACTTGCTTTTTTGATATATGGTCTCTATATGTCCCCAATCCAAAGTTTTACATTGAAATAACATTGAGAAATTTCTATTCATTTATTTATCTACTTATTTTGATGGACAGTGAGTTTGTTGAAAAATTCCCTTTGGGAAGAACTTGAAGCATTCAAAAATCTGGGTCAAGTTTATGGTTTCAGAAGAGAAATAAGGATTCCATTTTGATAATGTTTAAAAATGCTATTTTGATACAATGAAAACAAATATTTGATTTTTTTGTTTTGAAATTTTTCATTTTACTGAAAAATTGTCCCTCAATTTACTACAAACAAGCAAATGTTTATGCCCTCTCCAGTACCATTGTATATCCTAAAAGACCCCTGTTTGTTTATGGTGAACAAAATTTTAAGGTCTAATCCAAATTAATTTATAAATTATTTTTCCTATCTATAACTGGAAAATTAAGTATTGTTTGTATCCAATGTGTTATGGCTTCTTTTGTTGTTTCCCTCCCCTCTCCCCTTTCAATACAGATATCAAACCAAAGTATCTTTACCCACTTAGTTTTGGGACAGTTCTCAAGTGTAGCACTGGTTGTAGATTCTTGCCATATTCCCACAGATGTTGATCTTAGCTCCTTGTGCATTTCATTAAGATGTATTTTCTTTGACAAATGGCTTATTTGCAAGCTTCCTGCTTCAAAATTCCAGTTCTTGTTAATGGCAGTATGCCTACTCTGGCACTATAGTCTTTGACTGGAACTGCAATCCCTAACTTAGACGATGTAATGGGAAAGAAATATTTGCAACAAACCTAATATTATGTCTTTTATCAGTTATTTGACTGCTATTTTCCTGATACTCTTTAAAAATCCTAATGTCCTACATTCATGTGACAACATGAGAATTCATAAGAATTTCAGAATAAAAAAGTTCAGTGTTAGCTATCATGCTTATGAGGAAAATCTCAAAAATTAAAAGTAAATTAACTCTCTACTTTCACCAAATTATTCTCGAAACTATAGTTCAGTCTTACTTTGATCTTAATTTTTTATGCTCTTGGTCTAACAAGTATTATCTTGCCATGGATTCATGAATATTCCACGAGTATGACAAGTTTATGGGAAAACATTATCTACCATTGTTTTCTTTTCAGATTTAACTTATTTTATATTAGTCTATTGCCCACCTGGGATATAAATGACTAGGTACCACAGAAGCCAAGGAAGTTTCCTGAAACAGATGTAATATTACTGAACAAGTGGTAACATTCTCTTCTCAGGCTCATATTCTCTAGTTAGTCCATATGGCAATTTTGACCCATGGTGAAACCACAGCAGGAGAAGCATGAACAGCATATGTGACCTGTGAATGAGACACAGAGGGCTACCTAATCCAAAGATGTCATTAGTCTCAGTGGCTGTATTCTACACTGCTGAGTAAATGCATAACCCTCTCCTCTGTCCAGGTGAGGCTCCTCCATTTCGCAACAAGCTGTGCACTGTAGCTCCATGTGAGTGAGATAGAATGATGGGCAAATTAAATTCTTCAATAGCCATGATAAAAGAAGTTTTAGTTCTTGGAATGGAGAATCACAAGGTCAGTCTGGACCTAGTATTGACCTGTTCTTTGAGCACTGAGCTTTTCGCAAAGCTTTTTTTCTTTAGATGCTTCTTTCTTTCCCCCTAATGAAGAGGAATGCATAAATCCCAGCCTGCCTATAAGGCAGCATCAAGAACTGAATAGGTCAAGTATTCACTTTTACGTATTTTATGCATTGAACATATGCACATTGTAGGGTATGTCAAGAGCATTAAAATCTCTGTGTGCTTCCAACTGTGTCAGAGTAGTGTTTTTGGATGTAAAAACATGTACTTTAAGTAAATAGGTACAAATGATATCTATTCCAAGCCAGAAAATACACAAGTGATTAAAATGTTGCCATATAAATATTCAGGATGCATTATATATTGGATTGCATTATATATTGACAAATAGATAAAAGAAGACTGGCTGTCCTGGGGGTTCCTAATGAGATATGGACTCCTTTACCTCTAGGTCACCCTTGTGATTCCCAGCAAGGTCAAGAACTAACAAAATGTGGCCTGAGTTGGTGATGGCAGTCCAGTTCCTTACTGCCAGATGTTCAGATAATAAAATTAATTGCTGTGACCGGTACCATACTCTAGCCTTGTCAGAGAATCCAAATTAGCTTCCTCACTTTACTGAAAGGCCATGGAAAAGTGGGTTCTCCAAAAGCTGCTCTGAAGTACGTTGTAAGCATGCTCCCAGAATAGCTTCTTGTGCTCTATCTGTTCTGCGGATTCACAAATGACTTTCCTTTCTACAGCTATCAAGCTAATACTAAATTAACTTCCACTGCAGATTTAAAACAACATGAACAAACCCCAGTTTGAGCTAACATCAAGCTTGAAAGGGAACATGCAGCTAATACATTACTCCTTTCACCTGGGATTTGTTGTTCATCATAATTCCATATGTAATGGTAAAACAACACCTCACTATTCAGTTTATTTTTGGTGATATTGCCTGAATATCTGAGGTTCCTTCCAGTGGACTAATCAGCCCTCTTTATTAGATGCGACTGTATATTCATGATCCTATTGGGATAGATAGATTCTCTATAGTTTGATAATAAAAATATGTGCTAATGGGTCTCCTCGCTCTTGATTACATGAAGAAAGAGAAAGAGTGGGCATTATTTACCCACAGGTAAAGTAAAAACTATAAAGGTAAAAGGCTTTTCCATGCAATGTAATGCTCAAATGTAATAATCCCTGAGATGCTTATTTTAGTAAATGAATCAGTCACACTGAGCCAAGGAAGAGAGCCATCTATTACTGTGCTATAAATGTTAAAGACCCTATTTAGACACTTTGTCTCTGGAAGAAACAAAGCCATTTTCACCGATATTTGTATGACATCAATAATAGTACCTTACTAAGTTGTGAGTAGATGTTACAATTTCAGTTTGCCCAATTCTTTTTCGCTGGTCATCAGGGAAATTTGTCTAAAGCAACCAAAAAAACATAGATATGTTTGCATTATATTAATACGAAGAGAAAGCAAGGTAGCTGCCAATTGGCAACAGAGTATGTTTTGGTGGTTTGATAAGGATACTAAAGAGTTTATGATGTGACAGATGTTTCACTACACTATTGTGAAATGAATAGATTATGAGAAGTAATTAGATGTACATTGGAATCAATGCTGTTATCATCGAGGCCTTCGGGCGATGCAATAGATGAGAGTCATGGCAGCAGGTGGTCCAATGGCTCGGAGACAGGAAGACACACCGCAGGAGACTGAGTGACAGGTTTCACAGATCCAGGGGGTGAGAGATCTGAGCTATTGCCTGCATTTGTAATCTTTACTCATGTATAAATAATAACAACTACACTATTGACTTCATATGCTATGTCATACCCTCTGCTACCCCCTACACACACACCTACATACACATATACAAACACACACACACATGCACACATATTCTGCAACTTTGCCCTCAGTTAAAGCTGTTCTTTTATTTTCGCATTAAAAAAAAATGCATTCATGCCTTTGATTCCAGTGCCAGCTCAATGTTCTTTGATTTACACACTTAAATAGGAAACCTGGCAACAGCTTTGAATGCAGTGCAGTGTATTGTGTGCCTAGTGGAGAAATGTATAGGCACTTTCCATGGGAGCCTTAACAGAAAGCGAGGTGTAATAGGCACAGTTCTCATCATGCTTCTTTTTTTCAAGCTTTTCCTTATTTTACTTCTTTGCCCAGCAGGCCCCAAACTTAAGGAATCATCAGTGTCATGCCTGACTTGTCTTTGCAAAGGAACTAGCAAGATGAATCATCAGGATAGATAACATACAAAACTGTTGACTCTGGGAAGATTTGGGTCCTGACCCAGAACCTCAGTTGTTAACTGTCCCCAGAGCTTCAACCTGGAATTTCTGGGCTCTCCTGCACCAGGTGGAGAGGGTAGTAAGTGTTACTAGCACTCAGTCTCAGACTCTGTGAGTGGTTCATAGTAACAGGAGGCGGGTCTGGAAAGCCCTTTGGTGCTGCTGCTTGTCAGTCCCTGCCCGCAGGTGTTTACTATGAAATCTTTTATTTTATTGTTGAGGAGAGTGACACTAGGATAAAAGGGAGTGTTGAAACATTAAAATGTATGTTTCAATATTCTGAGTGTAAACATAAATACCAAGATTTTTCTTTGAGGTGTATGAATATCAATGCAAATACATAGTCATATATGTGATGTGTATTTGGATAAATCATTTGTTCTATATGACTACCTACCATGGACTGAGAGCTGTATAATTTAAGGTGGTGAAAGGAAGTCAGTCCAAAGTTATGGAACAGAATAATACTTAACCACCCCATAAAGTGATAAACTATCATAGGGCTTGCTAAAGAAGGATATAGGGCAAAACCCCCAAGTATATATATGTATAAGGCACAGCAACAAGTATGTTGGTCTAGTATTGCAATTTCTGGAAACTTGACTTGGCTTACAAAAATCCAGGATGCATGTAGCCTGTAAGAATACTTAATTTCACTTAATGTCTTTACAGAGATAGCTATATTTAGATAGATTGGTCTGGGGAAAACATAGAGGTTGGGACATTGTACAAATACAAGATAATACCCTGAGATCAGAAACATATGTTTTCCCTGTGTGAAACAGTATACAAGCAATTATCCACTTATCAACAAATATCTCCTATTACTCATGTCTCCCAGAACCATATAGAGCTATGTCAATCTACTTCCACAGAAGTGAAGAAACTGTCAAACCTGTTGAGCCAGCTTTCACAGAAGTGGCACCTTAGTGTGACTAACAGTGTCAAGAAACAAGCTGGAAATCAAACAGAGCTTGTCCATAGTGATGGGTCTGCAAATCCAAATTCCCGTCTGAAAACCTTGGGTGTTGCATGTGCATTACCTGCTAGAATAAGCTACTGATTTAAATGGTGAAGCCTCAAGAGACTCATGCATTGGGGTAGCCAATCTGTATCAAAAGAGGTGAGGAAACCTATTGCTTGGTTGATTGAATCTGACTGAGGTTCAATTTTCTGTACTGATAACCTCCTTTTTAATTCTTTTGTTCCTCTTCTCTCCAAATTATCTACACCCTCGGGTACTCTGAAAAAAATGAGATCTTACCCAGTAATATTCATGATTTTGTTGGCCTGTCTTCACCCCTGAGAGGGTGTGAGCAGCACCACTAACACAGTGGTGTACTTAACTGCCTGTGTCAGGATTGAACCAGGCCCACTAATTCCAGGATATCAAGTTCATTTCAGGACTTTGATCAGGAAGACCTTGGTAACTGTGACCAAACTTGCATTTGGGGAGATAAATTGCAAATATTAAACATTAAAAATAAATGTAGTGACTTTTTAAAATTGTACTGCAATATACAGTGCTCAATGGACTGTCCACAAAGGAAACTGCTTTATTCTTCTATTTTTGAATTATAAGATCCTTCTCATTAGTTCTAGTACTACGAGATAGGCAGACCAGCCGATGTTCCCATTTTTTAGACCTTCAAGTATCTTGAGTACTACCAGCTTCTACCATCAAGGCCACCTGGAGGTAAGTCCTACTAATGAGATTTCATGGGTCAGTGCAATGCCCCAAGAAGAGGAAATTCTGAGTGCAGCTCTCTCACTCTTCAAGCAGGAACCAAATCACTGTGGGGCACTATCTTAACAGTATTGACATTTCAGACTTTTTGAAAGGAACTGGCCCACTGTCACCCCTGGATGTCTCTGGTGTCAATACAGAACCCAGGGGAACTGTGAGGTCTAACAGCCTTTCCCAATTTCTTTCCCTGTTCCCATGCCTTCCTATCTTATAATAGAATTAACTCTATCTCAACCAAAACCAGCACAGGTAGTAAGAACACAAAGGAAAAGTGCCCTTTTCACACACCAATATCAGCCATTAATCTCAACCTTCTTGCTACTTTCTCCTAGTTGTTTATTTGGCCTGTCTCTCTTAGCTCACCTTTACTTTTTTTTCCTCTTTGCTGCTAGGCCCTGGAGCCCCACACACTTGAATTCTTATCACATTCATGCACATCTAACTCAAAAGATAAAAAAACAGTGAACAGAAAGAAGATCTGGAGGAGAAATGGCTCAAGTAATAGCAAGAGTGTGTCTCAGTAACTACAATAGCAAAAAAGCAATCCTTATGTTCAAACTGTTTGCCTCTAATTAAATATTGAGATCTCTGTTCGAAGTTATATCCTTTATAAATGCTTACATACATGTTTGGATAGGAACTATAAGGACGGTAATGCAGGTGCTTTTCTCAGCAGAATACTTTCATCAATACTGCTACCTTAACTTGCAAACTATTTGGACTAGAACCTGTGTATCCTTTTGGTGTTGACTATTAAGCTAAAAAGGCCCTCGCAAACACAAGAAAATAGGGATCATAAATAATAGCAATCTTCTGACAGTAGGTCTCTCACACTTAAGGTTCAAAGACTCTTCCACTGTGAAAATGTTGTTGAATCATCTACCATTTGCTGAACTTCCTGACAAAGCTCCTGCCTAGAGGAAAAAGAAATCAGTTGAGGAAGACTTTGAGGTTAATTACACAAGCCTTTTTAAAGTTGCTGTGCAATAATAATTAATATGTACTTAGCTCTTGCAGTAGGTTTTGCTGAAGGCCTGGCTTTCTACTATATGTGAGGATTTTTTTGTCCTGCCACAGTTCCTTTGTTTTCCAGAGAGTTGTCCTATACAAGCACTCCTTTTCAATGAGGACTGTTTGATAGGCTCCTTTTGCCACAATGCCAACATTTCTACTTCCAAGAAGTCATGTCTTATAAACGCCGAACACAGTGTTATGAATATTACATGTCTCTAAGGCTCATTGTTAAAGATCTTTCTCTGAAAATCTCTACTCTTCAATGCATGCTTTGTGTCTACACATGAAAACATGCACACCCAACCCAGTCATATTCAAACACAAATTTGTGCATATGGTACGTATGACCAAACATAAAAAAATGACTTTAATTTGTCCAATCTTTTACCTGTCATCAATTTAATGGATAAATCTATTTTTATGGTATCATTGAGAGAGGAGAATTTAGTATTTGAAACACACCATGGGAGACTGACACTGACAATGCAGGCAGGGGTAGTAACACTGGGATGTCAGCACTGAGCATACCCATCACAGAGTCACCATTATCACTGGTATTTCCTTGGACAAGTACTGTGCAGCTTGACTTTCCCTTTCTCTCCTTTGGATAAACTGAAGAGATAGAGAAATGTATTTCCATAAAATCCACAATACTCAAAAATCAAGCAAAGTTGTAAGAACACTACTTAATTGATGTATAAGGTGCAGCAAATGCTAAAGGAGTATGTTCAGGGTGTCTGACACGTATAGAAACTGATTATTTGCACATTGCTATGATTCACCATGTCTTCCTGGGATAAATAACATTTTCTGATCTAAACAACCCACACATAGCAAAGGCAGAAGATTTTTAGACTTATATATTTTATTCTGCTCTGAAACTTAGGCTGCCAAAAGACAACTTCTTCCTTCTGCTGGACAGTTCACATGCCACAGCCTGGAAATGCCTTCTATACTCAGACTCCAGCAAATTTGGTTTTCTTGCATAACTAATGTGCCCCATTCTTCTGTAAACCTGAAAGTAAATTTTAAAAAACCATCAAAACCCAAACTAGTTCTTCATATTTTGTTTTGACATGCATGTTTCATAGTCTGATTACTAGGAAGCATCAAAAAGGCAATGAGAATGCTCAAAGATTCCTCATGGACTAACACACCTTTGATGCTTCATGTATTCATGTCCAAATACTTGTTGAGTTGCCAGGGCAAGGGCTACACCTGACTAACTCTAATTAGGAGCTTGTCCAAAGGAAATAACAGACAGAAAGAAAGATATTTTAGGAGAATTATGAATTCAGCAGATATGAGCCTCAAAACCATTGGGCTGACATTCCTTAGTTTCCTGACAGACTAAGAACTTTGCTGATTCACTTGGTTTAGTTTAGGGGTAGTTTTTTGCTTTCTGCTTTTTATTTTTGATGACCTGCACATGAAGAGCTGCTTTTCCTTGTCAGGTGCAGGATGTAATGACAGGAAATACACTGTCCTCTATCCACTGGAAGTTATTCCTGCAATTGCAGGGCAAACTTATTGTCAGTTTCCATTGCAAGAAAAATTTTGCTCTGTAAACTTATAAATGAAAAATGGTGGAGTATAACTAGCTTATTAAACTAAATTATTTCAGAATTTCAAAAGAATTTGGACTGTATTTTACTTACATGAATGAGCCACAAAATAACATTAATAAAAAATAAACTACAATTGGATATGACTGCAGCTACTAGAAAGGTATCATACCTAAAACCTAGTCAATGAGAGAACTTGTCTTGCCCTCTGCTAATACCTGAGATAAAACAGACAGAAATAATTCACCCTGCTTTCCTGTTTCTGAATTTACTGAAAACATATCCAAATATCTACCTGTGGAACTATACAACACATTAATCTAGATGTTTTAAGAGTAGAGTAACTCATCTGAAGTCAATGCAGTCAAACTGGTGCAAATGAAGATGGAATAAATTCATGCACAAAGAGTTAAAGTTTGTGTTTAGTACAAGGATATACCCTTGGCAGATGAATATTTAGAGACATTTACTTTATAATGAGAAAGAATGTTTCAGCACTCTCTTAATGCTCTACTGCCATTCAGTTAATCAGTGCACAACAATAAAGCTCGGCACTTTGTCAGGATCATTTAAGTAAACATAGTAATTTTATACTTGCTTTTAATATTAGAACCACTAATAGATGCTATGTTCAAAAAGTATAAACAAATCACAAGACCCGCTAATAAAGGTAAGAGCTGTATGTACAAAACAAATGGAGTCTTCCTCACCTTTGGCTTGAGAAAACAAAAAAGAAAGGGATTTCAGCAGCATTGTCTTTAATCCAATTTACTTTGGATTTAATCTCCAAAACAAGGCTGGCCTGCTAATTCCCAATTATAATGGCACATGTAATCAGAGTCCTCATTAACAAAGACTGACTGTATTGTCTATTAGGAATGGAAATCTGAAATGCAAATTCAGCAAATCAAAACGTTAAATGAGCTCTACCCAAGATGCTTAGAGCTCCTGCCAGGGCAGCGCATGCTGGCCGACACCTGCCCTGAATTCTCCCTCCAGCTGAATGTTTCATTCTGTTCCAGTCTTTGCCTCCTAATTGACCTGCTTATGATCTCTGCTACAATTAACATATGCTTATTAGTAATGGCTGGTTAAAGATTTCAAACTGCCGCAGTTTACAAAGTCTAATAGAGATGGCACACCACAGGAAAGATGAGACCACTGTTTTCCTCATCAGCAGTATCTTAGTGGTTTGGTTTCATGTGATTCAAATGAGATAATTTTTCACATCATCTGATGTCTGCAAACCCATTCTAATTGAAACTGGAAATCTGCACACAAAGTGGCTTAAGGCTCTTGGTGCACTAAATGAAAATCAGTTAGTGAATATGATTTTTCTCCCCCTTAACCACATACTTAGCAACCATGGGAAAAAGATTTTTTTAAAAGAAAAGGACAAGGAAAGAAAGAGGAAGAGAGGAAAAAAGTGGAGTTTGAATGACAGCAAAAGATAAAACAGCCTATCCATAATATTTTCGGTCAAATTCCTTAGTCCATTTCTTAGCTGTTAATGAAGGTTTATAGATGAATTTATGAACAGAATGATTTTTTAAAATGTGTTGCAGAAGCAAAATAATATTCCTGTCATTACTAGAGTATTGATTGCCATTATTTTTTCTTATTCTTCTTATCCAGGAAAGCATTCTTAATTAAAACAAACAAGCAAACTAAACAAAACCAAACCAACCAAGCAACCCACCAAAAAAAAAGCACTGTCACTTACATATGCAAAAGTGTGCCTTTATGTGATGACTACTGTATTAGTTTCATTTATGTTAGAGTAATATCACATCACCTACATTTTCTTATATGAAAAAGATGATATTACTGCTGATATGGCAGGTCAGTCTACTTTCACTAAATTTTCCTCTGTCTTCAGTGTTTTTCCATATTACAATCTCCAGTCTGCAGGAGCCAATGGGAAACAAATAGATCTCTTCCACCTGGTTTCATTCCAGGTTCATTAGCAATGCACTAATACAGCAATTATGTCTAAACCTTCTCTCCTGACTGCATTTTTAGTATTTATCTATGGTTTCTTGCAGACCATATTTATTCCTTTTACTTTTGTTCCTTGATTTCACTTGATCATAATACATTCTTAAGGAGAGGATTGGACATTTCACAGTCCTTCCTTTGCGCTCTTATCTTTGATTATATAAGCTACTTATCCCTTTGAAGTCTCATACTGCCAGAATCCCAGAAGGCTGGAAAGGGGACAAGAAAATATTTGGGTCCTGTGTTTTGCTCCTATATTCACAGCTATTTCCATTTCTTACAGGCAGCTGCAGGTAATTTTTTTTTTTTGTGGAGAGTTCAATCCTAGCACCAAACAAATTCAATGGCAATTTTGTCTTAATTTCCAGAATGACATTGCTTAAAACTAAAGATTTATGCTTTATTAAAAAACCATGTGCTCTACAACATATTCTTGAATTCAAAATGTAGAATTGTGTAGTCAGTATAATCCACACACTCTTTGCAAAGGCATAACAGGACACTCAGTTCTCAAAAAAAGGCTGTAATTTAAGTCACACCAATACAGTAAGAAGAAAAGATTAGGTTTCAGCAAAGAAGAGGAGAATGCCAGACAGTAAATTCATGCCCAGCTGTACAGTTGACTTGACAGATTTATGAAAGGATCTAAAGGAGTTGGAGGATCTAGTTTGGTTTGTAGGAAAAAAATATTAGTGGAAACTATAAGAAAAGGTATACATTAGACGGTAAAAGAAAGAAACAAAGGTGTCTACTTAAGATTAGGACTAACAATTCCTACGCTTCCTGATTTATGAGTATTTTTTGGACAATGATGTTCTGATTGGCTTTCCATGTAAGTTTTGAAGACGGTGAAAAACAGCCTCAGATGGTTAGATGTAATTGAAGTGAATGCGACTGTAGTAAAAATAAATTGATGGATTCCTTGAAAAGAAAATTCTCCCATTCCTCTCAGCTTCATGGCCATTAAAATCAGCTTTGCACTCTTTTAGCAAGTTAAGATTAAAACTTCTAGGACTATAGACAGCGTTAGCATATTCAGCTGCAGAACTCCAAAAACTTATCCTGCCCTTGCTGCATCTGGGTATTAACTTTATAGGATGTAGACTTGATCTTGTTTATATCAGAACTAGCTTTTCCCTTTCCTTTCCATTTTCCCTGCAGCTATGAGCATAATTAAAGCAAGAGTGGGATTTAATTTAATGAAAATTAGCTAAGTAAAAGTCAGGGCTCTCACTTCAAGTGTTCTCCAAGGCTCAATTTCTAATCAGCCGAGGGAGAGGCATAACAAGAGTGCAATTCACCCCATCACAGGATGGGCATTGAAGGCAGGTAGATCAGGTAGACAAGTTGGTGTTTTTGTTTCTAGTGACTGTAAAGGAAGGCTTAATGGTATCTTCAAACTGTTCACTCAATTTCAAGTAGCTCCTGAAAGAACAGGTTATGATATCCCTCAGGAACTCAACTTCCCAGGGTGTGAAAAGGGATGTAAGAGGAGTCAGAATCTAGCATTTTGAACACAGCATTTAGTACAAGGAGTTTCCCCACTGCTACTTCTGCTGCCGTTGAGCCTGGTACCACATTTCCAAAGGGATTTGTTTAAACAGTTTCCTACATTTTCCGCTATCTGAAGTGAGTGCTGTTCTAACTATCTTACAACAAGGCTACGACATGTAGTTAAAATTAGCAATATCCTTTGACACTATTTAACAACCCCTTCAGCTGCTCAGCAGCACATTGCTGTTGGCCACACCAGCAATTTTTCAGAATAAGCGACTGGAAGTGGCAATTTTGCAAACTTACAGGTCAGGATTCAGGACTCGGTTCTTGTCTGTGTTATTTGGAAAAAAGGAAAACCTAAGGGGGAAAAGTGAGTACTTAGTCTTTTCAGTATTTGGGATTAAATCAAGTACAGAATAATACGGTCTTGATTTTTTCATAGTCTTTTCGTAAGTTCACAGCTGAAAGAACTACTAGTAGAAAATTCCTGTCTGTTCATTCTGTTTGAGACTGAGCTATGTTAAAAGTACCTAGACTTCTCTACAATTTGGGATACTCACTTGAATAAAAATATTATTAAAATCCCAGGAAACCTGTGTACACCATAAATCAATATAGACTTATTTGCATTTAATTTCATCCAGGCTTATGCTTTGAAGGACAATTTCTTAAGTTTGTTTTAAGTGTAATAGAATTAGATCCAGATTGTCACTTGAATATGAAATAAAACAGAACGTTTCGCTTTTTTGATGATAAAAAGCTTTGAAATATAAAAACAATGTCATGTTTTGATACAAAATGATACATTTACATTGTCAGAGGAAAATAGTCATACAGTTAAACTCTGGCCCTGGTACATAGTTTTTGCAATTGAATAGAGATTCAGGTGCTTGGCCAAGAGCAGGGTTCAGCTCCATCCTTTTTTTTTTTCCCCTAAGTAAACCAAAATATGCTAAGTGTCATGGAGTTTGGTTTTTTCATTTTTTAGCAATCTGCCTGAAAAAAAAAAAAAAAGAATAATTACCCATATCAAAATACAATTTTTCACTCACAAATATGCCATTACATGTGGTGTTTCATGGTAACACAGGGTTCTTCCTGCAAGTGACGCCAAAGCCTTTCAAATTCTCTGCATAGTGACAAATGCTCTTTTAAAATTACAAGTAGAACCATGTAAATCTGGCTTATCATTCAAACTTCACTACAGACCTTCACAACAGTCTGGGATTATGCATTTGATAGCATCTATCCTAAAGAACTGTAAAGGAACAAAGACTTGGGGTAAAGCTGATACGAATGGAAAACAGCCAGTACCTCAGAAATGCTGGTGCTTAATCACTTTGAACTCCAGTGGAACACTCTCTATTTTTTTAAAAAAAGAAATTAAGACTTCCTAGTTTTACAGTTTTTTTGAAAACGTGTTTCTTCTTATTTATGAAGTACTTGGATATTGTAGTAATGGGAGACCAATGAACACAAATACATTCCTGTTCTGCAGCTGCTGATGAAATTAGCTCTTGCACATGGAATTATCTGTCTATAAAGGTGGAATAGTGGTACCAGCTATCAGGGACAGCTGAATCTGTATGGGCACTCTGGGATTCTCTCTTACTTCTCGTAGCACAAATAGTGACAACTTCTTCTCGCATGTTCCTTCTTTGCTGATTGCATGGGAGATTATGTTCCTGATTAAACTGCTAGATTCCAAGGAAATACATGTAATATATTTGCAGTAAAATTACTCCAGACTGTAAATAACAGTTAAATTCATTTAAATACTTGAAAATATCATAGGTTTTTAGCTCCAAATGGAGCTTAACTTGCAAAGGAATCATATTCTAACAAGTAAATCTGAATGTGCTTTTTTAATGAAGCTCCTATTTGGTATAAGTGTATTTATGTTGTTATATAACTTACTGATACGAAGAACCACCTTTCTGAACAGTGATGGATAAAATTTAATTCCAGCATGTAGACTTTCATCAAATAGATTATTATGATTTGGCTGGCACCATTATGATATAACAGGTCAGTGCTGTGTTGCATACATGTGTGGGGTTTACATACTGAAAGTAATTATTATGTTGGATGTACCGAATTTTCTTATGTTCATTGGTATACATATCTATCATATGTATATACTTTAAATGTCTAAAACTGAAGGGAAAAAAGAGGATGCTTTCATATTTTTTTCTTTATTTTTGTTTTTTTCCATTTTCATTTGTGCAGATGCTGTGTTACAGAATAGGGAAGAAAAGGGGAGGAACTGGATGAAAGTACCATCTTCTGTTTTTCCCATCATGTAACCTAAAACTGTTCAGATGGAAATTTTTTTTCTATTGCTTTTTAAAGGAAAAATAAGGGACTCACTCCCGGGATTTGACTTTGTATGCCAAGCTCATGCCTTGAAATAGAATTTTAAAAATAGAAACTCTTGTATATATTGTACAATAAATGGTGCTGCTTTAATAAGAACACTTGGAATGCAAATGAATCCTGGAACCAGTGTGTGAAAACATACCCAAAATGAAAGAGAAAAGAAGAAAGCAATATAAAAGAGGATTTATTTACTACCCCTCAGTTCCTAATTATAATTATTTTTGCACTGTGACGTATTCTCCAGCCTTTTTGTTTCACACTATCATCACTAAAGTGATGAAAGGGCTATTAAATAAATGTGTGGTATCATCTCTTTTTTCAAGATTAGGAATGTTAGTCATGGAGTCTCGTTAAATTCCATTCTGCCCTACCGACAATTCTTAGGCATCTTCAAAGAATATAGTGCCTTTATTAACACAATCAAAAATTATCATCTCCCAATTGCTCAGAGGACTTGCTGCTACAAAATCTACCAAGGCACTGGAATCTGATCTTAGCACTTTCAGGACTGCAGCGTTTCTACTGCAGCACCATCTCTTCATGAAAGGGATAGTCAGGAACTGGAGCTCTCTTGTGCTAGGCACTGTGCACACTCATCATAGAAGTAGCCTGTACCTTAGCTTGGTTACAGCCTGTGCTTGCTGTTCAGAGAGGAATTAATCTTGCCATAGCATAAGCATCAAAAATTAATTTCATGAGATATCCTCCAGAGATATCTGTTTCCTTTTGTGGACTGTAGAAGAAGCTTGGAGTGGTGATATTGCACGGGTGGTTCTAGTTGTAAAGATGCCTAGTTTCAGGCAGATAAATGCAATCAAGGGGCACATTCTCCTGGGACTGTACAAACACAGATCAGAAAGATAGTCCTGTGCTCCAGACTCCAAGTCCCCATCTTCTGCTGATGTTAGTGACTCTTTAAAATGAATCATTCTGCATTAGTCTGCTCTGAGTTCCAGACTTTCTAAAGCACTGCCCAGACTGCTTTCTTTACAATAGAAAAAACATTACCTAAAATGTAGCAGAAATTATTTCCTTAACTGGCTTCACTCCTTGTTCAATGTGCAAAAGGTGAGACTGCTGACCTTAGTTAAAAGTATTCACTCACTTGAATACTTTTAACATTACACCCATTATTAAAAGCAAAACAAGTAAAAACACCACAGTCTATTTTCTCATACAACAGTAAGTAGCCCCTCTTTTCTGCATGACTTTGCTAAATGAAGGACTGCTGTCTAACACTAATGAACACATAAGAGAGCAACAAAGAACTTTTAGGAAAGATCACATGATTGCAAACACCCTGAAATGCATCTTAGTTTCTCATTACAAAAATTATAATAATGCTACTTTGACTTGTGAGAGACACTGAAGGCAATATATGACAAGCTCTGTGACATAACAATATGGACAAGAATTATATCTGGAAACTATTCCTTTTTCAGTTGACTTCATGGAAACGATCATGCACACTGTGCCCCAAACTATGAGCAAATGTGTTAACAACGCATGAAATATCTCAGCATCTGAAGACCACTACCAAAATTTTTTTCAGTATATTTTGAGATGTCTCTGTGCTCTTTTAACAGTATTCACACCCACAGAGAAATACAGATCATATTTACAGTCTATAAAATCCTCTTAGAGCTTCTGAATATAATTTTTTTTTAAATGTGACTGCTGTACAGGACTGAACAAGAGGAAAAAAACATAACTTGTGATTGATTATAATAATTCAATTTTCATAGTGGTTTTGAGACTTTCCTATCTTCTATAAAGTCTTTGGTATCAAGAATTTTACCACATCTTATAGCATTGCCATTGTGTTGCTAAGTCAGTGTAGCTTATTTAATTAGTACCAAAATTGCCAGCAGCTAGGTCAGCTAAGGAGATATATTCCCCTGGCATCTGAATACTGAAACACCTTATATATTGCTGTAGAGGTGTTAACAGAACTGTAAGGGAAATTAGTTTTCATCACGGGATTTTTTTTTTAAATGTAAATTTTTTCCCTCTCCATTGTCAGCACAATTCCAATTTTCTGAAACTGTTTTGTTTTGTTGTTTTGGGGGGTTTATTTTGGAGGGAGGGGAGGGGGGGTTGGCACTAGACAACCTGTAACCTGCTGCTTTTTGCAGCCATCAGAGAAGAGGAAGACCAGGGTTCAAGTCTGTTCTTCAAATAAGGAAGAGCAGAGATATGAACCTTATATCCCATAAAATGTTTTATTTCAGTGTGTCATCTCTCCTGATTGAGATCACTGAGTAGACAGTCACTGGGCAAGAGACAGAGACTAAACGTACAGCACATTAGGACACTGATGTTAAACACCTGATCTCAAATCTCTTGATTTTTCTATATCCCAGATAAATGCCACAACTGGCAATACTACTGCATGGCTACAAACAGATTTACTGCAGTCTGGGGGTGCACTGTTTAGGGGGTCACTTGTAGCCAATGATTGGCACTTCTGGAACACACCTTAGGTGGCTGGGGAAAGTCACAGTGTGGAAGTACCTACCTTTTACCCTTGATTGTATGAGATTGACTGAGATCAAACACCTGATTTTGGCTAACAAAAGCTGTGTTGGATGAATATCACCCATGGGTAGTAAACTTGCAGGTTCTCTGCTGGAATCTGTTTAGCACATTATATGTACTGTATAAAGTACTGCAGAAAGACAGTATCATGTTTGAAGAAATATGAATAAGTATTTGTTGAGATTCACCAGTAGGCATGACAATGGAGAAAGTAGCTATGTAAGGTGGCTGTCAGTTCATCAGCCATAATGTATTGCCTTTTTTCTCAGGAGGAAAACTGAAAATCTTATAAATTGCTTGTGAAAACATGTAATTTATATGTGGTGTCTTTGTTTTCTGTTTATCCATGTTGGTGTTGATTTTAAGAACTCAACCCAAGTGAGGTAGTCAGCTCTTAAATATATTTAAACTGAAAAACAAAGAAACCAAAAAAACAACCTTGATATCTTTTATAAGCATAGTGAGGAAGTGCTACAAGTTGCTCCTAGAAGCTGACCCCTTCGAATACCAACCATTCTATGATTCTATGATCTTTTAAGAATCAACAATAAAATCTGACTGCTCTCTTTTAACAACAGTGAATGCTAATAATTTATTGTGTCATTATGCTATTTGTCTCTTATGAAACCTAAATTGTCAAAGTACTCACCGTGTACTGAAATACCACTCACCTTAATTTTTAACTGAGATACAGAACAATACAATAATTTTTGATAAGGACAAACCTTGGGTTAATGACAGAAAACTCCAATCTTGTAACGGGTGGTGTAATGATGCCATCGCTTATTACAGGAATTTTCTGTTGTTTTATTTTCACCATTTTATCACTGATCACTGCTATTCCCACACCAAGGAACAGCCTAGAAAACATACTGAGAGTTTTCCCCTAGGTGTTTCATTGTCTTTGTCCCCTGTTAAGTCTTGGGTAAGCATCTATACCATCAGTGCAAACTTTATTTTAAGTGAAAATTAATGTTTGCTAGTTTCAAAGCTTTTTCATGTTTGCATGTGCTTTTGTTTTTCTTTTTGCCTAATTTCTTTTTGTGAGATTGTCAAAGGGCCAGTTTTTACTCTGGGGAAGATCCCTTTCTTTTCACCCTCGGCCCAGTCTTTTCTTCTCTCTCATCACTGCAGCACTCACAATGCCTTTTTAGTATTTGCTCACAGAATTCTGTGTTCCTAGTGGGACATGGTGTGTAGTTTAAATATGTTTCTCTCCTGATATTTTAAATGACATCCAATTGACCTCATAAATGTCTTATGAGACCAAACAAACTCCATGCTCGAAAAAAACCTGTCAACCAATTCTACCTTGCTTGTCCTCAGGCTGCTCTGGCATGATGCCATAAAGCATCGGTATTGATATTTTGTGGCATTCAAATTGTTAAGTACCTAGGCTAAGCAATAGGAGCAGAAGTATTAATACAATCTGGCCGTGTCACTGATAATTACCCCAATATAAACTAAATTTATAGCACATGATCCCTTTGATATGAATTGGCAGCAGGCATCAAAACCTTTTCTTGACATTATCATGCAAACCTAGGAGGCATATAACTATCATTTCGTGTAAGGCATTTTATAGACAAGCACAAGAGATTCAGCAAAAACTTCTGCATAGTTTTATCATAGCCTTCATCAAGACTTGTTTATTGTCAATAGTGACTTTTATCACAGTAAAAAAAAAGATAAATTCTTGTAATGTTTTATAATTTTAACTGAATAAACTCATAAATACATTCAAAGTGTCAGGGAACACAGCTGCACTAAGCAGTATAAGTTAACATGATAATTCAGCTTAAAACTATGCCTCTAGTTTTCCAGATTGAAAGCAATTTCTTTCTAATATGGAAAACAGAATCTATCTGAAGGGAGCCTTTTATGCTATATTTTTACGTTAAAACTTATCAAGTGTCTAGGGAAATGTGTTCTTGAAATCCTGTCATGATCCATGTGTCATTGAAGACAAAGATCCAATGTGCTATGGAAATTTCTTGATGCATATTATGAGCTGTTGTTTGCCATAGTGTCTGGATAATCCTGCTTCATTTATTGGAGGGCCATTTCAGCTGCACTGTCAACAGCCTGGGATGATCGGGTCACCTTTCCCTATAAAATTATGTAAAAGCTGTCAAATGGGCAGGATTATAGGCACATTAAAGGTGCTTTAAGATTTCATGCCTATAAATATTAGCAAAGAAGATTTAAAGGCAAATTTGTCATCAGTACATGCCCACGTTTCTACAACCTTGTTTTACAGCATTACAATCTTATCACCTACATTTTATCATGTAACTCTGAAGTGTTTTGGTGGGGAGCAGCTGCTTGCAGCCTTATCTGTTTAATTCATGTACCAGGAATTAAGCATTATTTGAAAAAATAAAACAGGGGGGGTAGCTGCCTCCTATTTCTCATCCTTTGGAAATGAGTTCTTTATATTTTCATTTCACAGCAAAACAATTCAAGTAGATCAACACAAATATTTTATATTTGAAGGGTCAGCTTATTAAAAGCCATTATATATTTAATAAAGACATTTTGATTGAGGCACCAATTACAAATACCTTTCCAAGCGAGTAATAATGCAGCAGATTGTTTTCCCTAGTATTTACTTTTAAGTTGTGAACATTTTATTATAGTGTTTTCGAATGACTGCTCTTATTTATTGTACATTATGAATGCCACAGGCACCTCCAACACAAATAGATATTGACAGACTCCTAGCATTTCTTCAGAGCTCTCTGGCATTCTTGATAGACAAGTGTAGCATTTTAGTCATATTTTTGTGCTGGCAGACTTCTAGCCAATCTTTAAGTTAAATAGACCTAAAGATCTCAGAGGAGGAAGAAACCCACCCTCTCCCACAATCTTTCAGGGAAAGAAAGATCTCAACCCCCTAACAAGGAGTAGAGCAAATTGTGAGCAAAGCTATGAGCTATGTCAGTTGTAAATGTATGCTCTGGGACTTCATCCAAATTCCACAGACATCAGGAGAAAGTTTCCCATTTCAATGAGCTTTGAAACTGGCTGTTGTTAAACCAGCGTGAGGATCTGCTCTATCACAGATGTCCAGGTCAGAAGGCAGCACTAGATGGTAAGCTATGTGTAAACTGTAGCTGGTACGTCAGTCAGCAGAGCATACCTCCAATGAATTTGCTCTTGCAATGTGAGTTAAGGAGGCAAAATGCTTGAAAAATCCTGAATGCAATTAGGTACAACATGGTTGTACTCTCCAAGCTTCATTAGACTTTGCTCTTAGTTTTTCACATTCCCTGTTGGCTTGGATAAATGGACAATCTCCAGTTAGCTTCAGTGGGAGCAGAAGTGTTGTGGAGGGAGACAGTTTGTCTGAAACAGATGAGAAGAAAGGGATACAGTGCCTGAGCTGGCATCTTACTGAGGTATAGGAGAAGGGAGGAGGAGAGGAAAGTAAACGGATGGTGTGCTCAGTGCACCTGAGAGAAAGCAAATACAACAACTACCTAAAAGGAACCAGCAGAGGAACTTACTAACTGCATACAGATGCAAATGATTTTTACATCAGGCTTCAGGTTCCTGTAGAAGATAAACTGAGGAGCTGGTGTGGGTTTTCACTTCTCTCACAGCAAACTCCTTCTGTGGGTTTGCAGTGAGGGGCTTGGTGGCTCTGGCTCCATAGCAGTAGGGCTCAAAGAAGAAACTAAATGGAAACTTTCCTTGGAGGTGGGCAAGTAGGAATAGAATTAGAATGGTAGATACCATGGTTGAGCATTTTGTTTCATTTTTCTTCTGCCACAGAGCCAGAAGTCATGTGTGCAGGAAATTGGGTACAGAAACAATAACAGGCCTGGAACAGATAAAAAAAAACTTTCCACATGCACAGACAAAAGGAAGCTTAAATGCAGAAGTTAACAGGACTCTTTGTGCCCTTCCCCTGTGTGAGCTGGAAAAGGTAGAAATGTTCCAGTCCTTATAGTCTCCATTCTGGGACTATACACATCTTCTGGGGAGTATACCCATGGCAGATATGAAGGTGATGAAACAAGAAACTGGTGTGAAAAGAGCAAAAGTCAGCTTGAATAGTGAAATGTTACAGTTTCAATATTTAGGATCCAGTTCGGGGAAAAAAAAAATGAGGGAGCGAGAGAGAGAGGGGAAAGAGACCACTAAGAGACCTTTTGTTACATGGAATTGTCATATGGCAGGATGCACATGTCCATAGGTGACAGCTTGTCTTTGTGCAAGCTGGGGGTCAAGAAAATGTTGAGTTTAACAAACAATATTACTGGAGAAGTGCAAAGAAAATTGCCCAAACCTTGCTAATGAGATAAACCAAGCTACGATTGTACAAAGCAATGATGAAGATTCAGACAAGAGTCGAAGACAATGCAATTGTCAAAGTTTAGGGGCTTGCTGACAGCTCCCTATCGAGTTATGTAGTACATTTGAGACATCTCATAGTATTGGGTGAACACTCTTAGAGCTCACAGATGTGGCACAGTCCTTCACCTTTCTGGAGCAACAGAACACCACAGAACATATCAAATGGTAACTGACATCTCTGGTTAAAGACATGAATTAAATCCTGAGAAAAGAAAATGATCCACCTAAGCTCTTTGTCAAAGCTGAGCACTAAAACTGAAAGAAGAGGGGTGCCAGTGCATCTGTGACTAAAGCCTAAGGCAGCAGCTGGTAAACTGAGGCACTTTCAGGCATGCAGCAGAAGTCAAAAGTTTTCCATCAAGAGTGAAAGTTACAGATCAATGAGCTCAGGCTCAAAGGGGTGCTATTAATCCTTTCCCCATGACACACTGAGTAAATGTGACCTGGGATTTCCTCTCTTGTTGACTTCAAAACTTCTGTTAGAAACTTTAGCCTATTTTTTTATTTCCAGGAAAGGTAGGTTTAAGAACATATACAACCCAATGTGTGCAACATACCTACCAAGTGGGAGACCTGTCAGTGGAAGAAATAGACAGCCCTTCACTCCCATCCTTCAAATACCTTATTCAGTTTAGAGACAGAGAAGGTATCTCTGCTCATTCTTAATAAACTGGCAAGATTTCAGGCATTGACTGAGACAGCTGGTGATACAGCAAACTCCTTATTCCTTGCTAGAACTTATTTATTATTAAAGACAAATTAAGTGATGGGAGGTGGGTCTTGAATGTTGGATAATCCATTAACCAGTTCAATAGGATTCCCCTGAAAGGAGGTTTGTATGCCAGAAGGTATTTCCTGTGCATTTTGTATAAAAAGGGATGGGGAAAGGGAGAAAGAAGTTGAAAGGTAGTGCTGTGAGTGATGTTTGAATGGGTGGAGGGTGATGTCTGCTATCAGACCAAGAGAACTGAACAGATGACAAGACCTTGAGGGCCCATGAACTACAAAGAGGCTGGATGTGTTCAAGGACCTCTTAAGAACCCCTAAAAAGGAACAACAATCTATGGGATACACAAGCCATCCAGAGGAGAGGGCTCTACCTGCTCACATATATTGCTGGTTGATGTTGAGAATGACTAGCTATCTGGGAACTTGGACAGGGTAGTCCAATTAATTGCTGGTGCTTCCTGGTAGCAGGTGACCGGAGCCTGTGTTTGTTCCACAGGGCATCTCCCTCCTTGATAAACCAGAGTCGGAAGCAAATCAACGAGCAGCTGCTTGCTAAAGAGGCAAAAGAAAAGAGGCTTGTGCAGCAAATAGGAGGGACCTTCTTTGCAGCCTCTTAACCTTCCTCACAGGGGAGGGCACTGGGGTCCTAGCTATGAGTGACAGCTCTCCCCAAATGTGTGGAAACAAGGAAAGAAGAAATGATGACCTGCACTGAGTATGTTATTGCTGAATGATTCCCAGGTGAGTTCAGTTAATAAAGTCACAGACAAATTAAACCACATCCCTCACATCTTGTCATCATTTCTGCATGTCCGGAACAATGAAGACCAAGACTATTTTTTAGGTGCAAATACAGCAAATGGAATTTGGAAAGGAAGTGGAGGGGCAGGCACTGACCTCTTCTCTCTGGCAACCAGTGACAGGACCTGAGGGAATGGTCTGAAGTTGCATCAGGAGAGGTTTAGACTGGATATTAGAAAATGGTTCTCCACCAGCAAGGTGGCTGGGCACTGGAACAGGCTCCCCAGGGTAGTTGTTACAGCACCAAGCCTGACAGATTTCAAGAGGCATTTGGACAAAGCTCTCAGGCACATGGTGTGATTACCAGGAAT
>NW_008689623.1:54849-62852 GCF_000695815.1 Acanthisitta chloris
AGTTTGGAGGTCTAAGATCACCTAGTCCAACCGTGAGTCTGCCACTCTGCTGTAACCCCTAAGCCCTAAACCATATCCTCCAGCATTCAGTGCAGGGCCGGGAGTTGGACTAGATGATCCTTGTGGGTCTCTTCTAACTGATTATTCTGTAATATAGAAAAGATACAGGCTTTTAGCTAGCTCTAGAGAGCATTTTCACAACAAAGCTAACTTAAAACACGTATGGATTTATTTTATCTGTCAGGTATTTTTCTTATTATAAACATGGATTGTAATGTACTCTTATAAATCAGCTTCTCTCTTTTACTTCCAGTTTAATTTTTCTAACATTCCATATTTTACCAATGTATTTTAGGGATCCTAGCTTCTTCAGCAGTTATTTATTTCTAGCCAGCTTTGATTATTCCCACCCCACCCCCAACTGAGTCAATGATGTTTGGTATACAATTCATAATAAATACCCTAGCGGCAGGCAACACAATGCCCACAAACTTGATTTTGCATCTCTCTAACAAGAGGTCAGCTAGATGATGAGACAAGCTAATATAAAGAACTTCTATATTTGTAGAATAGGCCTGACAAACTCTGCAAACTTGTGCCAGAGTTGCTAAATGCTTTGAGTCCTATCACGCATGCTGAAACTGCTTTTCAGAATTATGTTTTATATATAGATCATCACTGTCACTATTTACTTTGCTCATACTTTCTGTAGTCATACATATTCTATGAATAATATTAAACATTTGGTGTCTTACACTAATGGAGATTGTTTTTGTTTGATTACATATCTCAATCCATTCTTCATCAGAGAATTCTTGATCCAGATCGCTTTTGCACTTGATCTTAGCTTTTATCTCCCCTGAATTTATTCATCCTAAAAGGATATCAAGTGCAGATTCTTTTCACGGTCTTTATCCATAATTAAAAGCTAGTATTCAAAGGGAATGAACTCAGGGGTACAAAAATTCCTCAATTTATCTCCCACAGATAATGTCTTATTTGTAAATATCTATAAACGTGTTGTTTTGGTGTATGGTTTATATTTCACTAATCTCTCAAAGGGGCTAAATATTCTTTCATTACAAATATCCTTGAGAGTCATCATGTCAAAATCATTCCACAATTAATAGAGGTTGCCTCCAAGTGCCTCAGGGAGAAGAGGGCTGTTAATAAGTGGACAAATAGGAGATACTCTCTGGCCTGCTTTAAAATGCTTGAGGACATTATGCCATGTACTGGCAGGTTAGGCTTTGGTAAATTCTCAAAACTCCTTCCTGCTCACACATGTGTTTCTATGGCACCAGTAAATTCTTATCAATGAGATAAAGATGTAAGATCCTGTACTACTTGCTTACAGCCACCAAAAATTGGAGGCAAGTCCAATGACTTACGCAGAGATGCAGCTCTATGTGAGGTTTATCAGACTGAGGTGCAGTCCATAATTATTGGAAAGAAACTGCTAAATCTTGCCCTATTTTTTCTTAAAAAACCCCCAACAATTGTTTAGCATCTAGGTTAGGGAGCATACTTTCTTCTGCTTTATTTTTGAAATGGATAAGAAGAATTACTGGGTATTGTAACAGTTCTTCTCACTGCTTCTATTACCCAAGTTAATGCCGAGTGTAAATGCTGTCTTTCCATTATCATTGTTCAGGCTAGTGGGGAAACATTTTGTCTGGCTAAATATAATTTTTCTGGGTGTTTTTTCGTTGGGTTTTTTTTTTCCTGAGTTGGAGTGGATATTTGTTAAAGTTTAAACCTATTGTAACTTAGCCAAAATGTCCTTGCTCCTTTTTGTGGAAATCTGGCAATAAAATATAGTTGTTTCTTGAGAACACTGCTATTAAACAGGTTAAGAAAGCTTTGTGTTATCCATTTGTGGAGAAAAAATTGTACATTGTGCAGTTTTATAATCGTGGCTAGAAATATGACATATTAATGTCTATTTCTGTAAGATTGGAGCAGATTCTCTGGTTACTTTGTGTGATTTTATTGAGTAGTCATATGGAAGTTTCATGTGGAAGATCAAAATCAGCCATAAAATGGGACTGTGATTGTAACCTTAATTATCGAAAGGATGTCCCCTCCAGAGGATCATAATCTGGTTTGAGAAGCAGAAAGGCAGTTACTTCCCTATGGGAGTCTGGGAGCGATCCTCTCTCAAAAGCTTGGTGACATAGTCATGTAAGCCTGATATGATTTCACTTTCAAATGTATTTAAAAATTCTACAGCAAATCCATTGGGGGCGTAGGCTTTCCCTCTTACCAACACAAATACTGTTTCCCTAATTTCATTCTCTATCCTGGGAATCTGCAACAGTTCTTTCTGCTCTTGTGTCAGTTGTAGCTGCTGCTATTCCACAGCTGATGAAAGAATTGGATTTTAATGTTTGTTCAGAGGTACGTAAATTGGCATAATAATTGTGAATAACTCTGTGATTCTCCTGGGTGAGGTGGAGTTTGGCCTTAGTATCTCCCAATTTACTGGATTAGTTTGGATAATTTCTTCTTTGTTTACCAAAACAACAAACAATGAGCATACTTAAGGAATGATTGTCAAAAATACACATTTCTTTCTCAGGTTTTTATAAAGGGGTATAAATACATTTAGGGCTAAATTTGTAGATCTTTCACAAGAACTTCTATACTCTTGTGTTTTAAATTTGTTGGAAAACTGCCTTAAGTGAGTAATTTTGAAATCTGTTCTTGTCCCAACATTTTTTTAATAGGATGAATATTTTATTCTGAAAACACAATATCTGTCAAATTCTGTGACCCTATGGATCCAAACCTCTCACCTACTCTCCCAATTCCACTCCAATGAAACAAACTACTCATAGGAATTATTTCCCAGTTTTAAAAACTATTTACCCAATTCTCATTATCTTCATTCTTTGTTTGGGAAGCACTAGACTATTTCTGCAAATTATCATCAACTGTCATCCTTAGCAATAAAATCTAAGATGAAAGAAGGCAAAAACTCTGAATCAAAGTAAAACTAGAAAAAGTCAGAAAGGAAATTCCTGAGGATTCAGAAAAGATGGGACTCGGCAGACCTAACTTTGGCCCCCGCCATGGAGAAAGATAAGCACCTTCCATCCTCCAATATCTGTATAAATTACCAGGGATGTACTTTGGAAATGCCTATTTATTTCAGTCAACTTTTTAACAGTCTGAAGGTCAGTTGTTTCTAGTCTGAACTAGACTTTCATGAACTCAAGTTATCTCAAGTCCCATCCTGAAAATCTTTATGAGGTTCTCTGTGAATGCCAAGTCCTGTTAAGCTTTCCTTGTCCCAGCTCTTCATTTTCCATTTTTGCCAGGTTTTCAAGGCAAGGAGTGGTCCATCACAGTTTTGTGCTAACTTTATATTTCCCACTCTGAAGCAAGTCCAAGTGTAGCTTGCATATGTATGCTTTCACATATCTATGAAGTTGATGAGGACTCATGTATTGTCATTTTGCAAAAGATCCGAAGTCTCCAACATGCTGTCCAGGCAAGTTTCAGAGTGGAAAATAGTTTGCTCTGACCATTAAGACTGTATTTCTGGACAATAACACACAGGTATATGCTGCTTATTTGAGCACTAATTTTCAGCAAGAAAAGCTTTTTATATCTAGTCTTATTATCTTCTGTTTTTTTCCTCAGTGCTTAGTCCTACGTAGTCTTCAGCCCTCCAGATTTATGTCAGTAAGATCCACTGAACAAATTGCTGATCTAGTGTGTGAGACATAAATTACTTTTTATCTTTCTCCTGCTCAGAAATTGTTTTCTGTTTGCTCACTTAATTGTTTCAAAAACTACTTATGGACATGATTCAAAAGCTATCTTATTATAAGACTTCCAATTTGTTTTGCTTTTCTTACAGTTTGGTTAAAATGATGATTTATTGCATGAACATTGTTACCAGCACCAGTTGCTGTTGGTAATGCAGTTTCTGATTGTGACTAGAAATGAAAAATTTGATTCTTCTCAACTTCTTATTTCTTATATTGATTATCCTAAAGGTTTAATTGTGGAGATGTAGAGTGTCCTATTTTCCTGCTATGCCTTCTTGCAGAAATCATCTTCTGCTTACTCGTTTTGAAGGAAAGAACTGGCCTCCTCTTCTTCCTCTACCAACAGAACACAGTGGGAGTCTTTTTGCTTCTTTGCAGCAATTTCCTTTAAGCACTTAGTTTTTATTTGTCTTGTCTCTTCCCTAGCACAGGGAAACTCAACCCTGTGCATGTTTTCACTTGCTCTCCCAGTCCTACTGCCAAATCTGCTGCTGCTGCTCATCTTTAACTGTTTTGAACAGAACATCTCCTGCAGCACATTGATTAAGTACAGGAAGCATTAGTGACCAGCAGCTCAGGGCATTGGGTTGTTATTGACTCTGACAGACCAATTTGTTTCTCCAATGTTCATTATTCTACAAAAGGGGCACATCAGACAAGGCAATTGAAATGTACAATATTGCCACCTGTCTCTTTTCTGCCTTGATTATGTACAGCCTAGAGTTCAGCTCCAAAGTACACTAGGACCTCAGACATATGAATTGTAAAAATGAAGATAATTAGAATTCCAGACTGGCCCAACTTGAGGCAAAGATAATTAATGCTAGAAGTTCCAAATGAGCACACATATGACAAGTAAATAAATTTAAAATTAGGCAAAAGTTTCTATATTTCTTGGAATTATTAGTGTGTGGTCACAGTGACACTTTGTGTTCATTGCTAGGGAATGCACTCTGCTGAAACGCTGCAGTGTGCTGGAGTTAACATCTATTATCTTATGTGCTCATTAACAATGAGTGACCTAATGCCTGCAGTGAGAAGACTGCAACTAAATTTTAGTACGGTCAGAAACTATTTATGGAGCAGCAGCTACCAGATATAAAAATAAAGCCAAGAAGAGAATGACACAGTTTGAAACATGTACTCACAGTAAAACTAAAATATATATACCGACACAGTGCACTGCTACTTCATTTTTAATGCATGTACCAACATGTTTGTCCTTTGCCATGGAATGACATGTGACTTTTACCCACATTTACCTTCTGTCCTTGCCTGTCAGCAGACATTTGGTCTGTGTGTCTCCATTCATAAAACATAGAGACCTACTAACAAGACATCCCTGGGAACAACAGAGATATTAAAATTCCTTAGTAACTGCTCTTAGATGCAGTCAAGAGTTAAAGCACAGTGCCATTTACACACTCTGGTACTAATTCCCATCATGATCCACCATTTTTGCTTTAAACTAGCCATGTAACAGCAGAGAGCATATCAGTATGCAGGAAAATGTGATTTTATCTAAAACTGGAAAAGTACTCTGGAGAAGTTTTATTCACTTGCTTTCCCTTGCCGACAGGGAGCCAACCCAAACAAACCCAGTTAATTCCAGTTTATAGATGCTTTACATCTCCAAAACAGTGTAGTGCAGCCAAGGCAGACCAGTGAATCTGGCCCTCCAGATGCGAGTTCATTTTAAAATTGAAAGTTGCAGAATAAAGAGATTATTTGGACTGGATATTCAATAAAATTAATTTGATTTCCATAAGCTCTTGCAAGGACTTCCAGGCTCTAACAACAGATTTGATTTTCTTTGTGATCATTTAAACCCAGATGCTTCTTTTGATGGATGTTGCATAAGTATGGTGGAGTCATGAGCTGCACATGTGTCCCTGCACTTTACTAAACCAAGGCAAAACTATACCTGCCTTTAGCCTTTAAAAAAAGATTGGCAGTAATTACAGAGTGCCCTTGAGGATGGCTAAGGTATGTAGGGCACCAATCTGAAGGTAGGTGATAGCTAAACCTGGCTGGGGCCCCCTGATTTCTAGTAGGATGGGATTTTCTTACTGCACTCCTAGACACTTTGAGTTGGACCACTTTGGAAAAGTGAATTCTTCTGCAAAAATATCAGATACAGTCATAGCCTCCCTAACACGTGGAGCAGATTTTCCATTGGACTGGAGCAGAACTTCCCTGACAATGAATTCCTATTCACCAGAGGTTTCTGTCCTGAAGCTGCAGTGGAATTCCAGGCTGCACAACTCAGTGAATACAGTAGTTTGTAAAAACCTGTAGCAGAATACTTGAAAGACTTGATCCAAATTTAGTAGGTGAGCTTTTTTCCGAAGAATTCCTGTCTTAAGTTATCTACCAAACTGATTTTACTAAGCACTCTTTCAAGGCAGATGATTTAATTAAAATACCTGTAAGCAAAATTTTACCTTACAGAATTTATTTCAAAGTTGAAAATATACTGACTTGCCTATGTGTCCTGAAAAGTGCATGTGTGTGTGTGCATGTGTGTGTGTGTGTTACTCTGGGAAACCAAAGATGCCTTTTAAACACCCAGGAGGAAACAGACTATACACTAATTCCATTTCCCAAATTCTCACTGAGCTGTCAGTGGACTTGAAAGCATTAGACAGCACTTGATATCATAGGATATAAATTTTATTACTTCATAGCGATCTACTTATTGCATGAGAGATGACTAAAGCAGCTTAAAAATATTTTGTTAGTAAAACAATGATTAACACTATTATTATTATTGCATTTCTTCTAAGCTTCAACAGCAGTGTTTGTGCTCCCCCCTAAGTCCAGCCATAAGTATCAGAAATCCTTCTGAAGAATCTAAATTTGCTGTAAGAAAAATGCTGGTCTTAACCATAACAAAAAAGGATCTTCTAATTTGAGGAGTGTTGTTGTTCGGTGGGAGTTTTTTCCCTGTGTTTTTTTTGGCGTTTTGTTTTGGGTTTTTTGGTGTGGTTTTTTTTTTTTTTTTTTTTTATGAACAGATTGTGTGCTGGTGGTTATGACCTTGGAACAGCAGAGTGGTGTTCCATTTGTACCAGCCTGGGTGCACATGCACAATACTGTTTCTCCCTGCTGTGTCTATCTGCCTACAGTGTTAGGAAATTTACAGGTCTCTCTCTGGTTGTTTGGGAGAGGTTTGGCCCTGTTTCCTCCTTGCGGGATGCAAATAATTCCCATGAACTTCAGTGAGGGTTATTCATAGCCCACGAGCAGGGGTCTGGGCTGTGCTGGGCACTCAGAGGGCTGCAGTCCCAGATGTGGCCAGCTGCTCTGTGCCATGGCTGCCTCTGTCCACAGGAGATGCCAGGAGAACCAGGGCCAATGTGCTAGGAGGATGAAAGGCCACCATGACTGACATGCACCTATGTAAATGACAGACATATCTTGAAAATCAGGACAGTTGGGGACAGTGGAAGGAAAGATACAATATTAGCAAAAGCAGCTTTTGGGTCAAAACAGGTACGTAACATTACCTAGTCACATTATATACCAGGGGGGTGGAAAGATTATTTATCAGAGAATGGTGTGTCTGAAGATATCCCTATGTATCTACAGAGAAGGAATGCCAGCCCCAGCTGCTGATTGAGAGGCTGGCTGCATGCCATTTAACTCTCGTCAATCAAAATCCATAAATGGCAGAAGGAGGTGGAGAAGAGAAAGAAAAGGGTTATGGGAGAAAGAATAAACCCTGGAGGGAAGGGAGGGAGGGAAGGAAATATCTGTAGGAATATAAGCTATACAGAGTAAATGTGAAAAGGCTAATATAACACCCAGAGCCTCTCCTGATACAGATAGCCTTGTGTTAGGCTTCATTCAAAATTCTTATCCATGCTATATGCACTCCAAAGCAGTGTTCACTGGTCATTTTTGCTGTTTTTAGTTTGCTTCAGCTTTGGTTCATGAGCTGAGCAAACATAACAGACATTATTTCGATGCTGTTTTAAAAGTGATCATAAAAAGGATCTTTTATTTGAATTTGACATCTGTAATTAGATCTCTGAGGATCGTTACCCCTCGTGTCTATCTATCTATACAGACATCTCTGTAAAAAATTGTGATTTTGAAAAGTACAGGTCTTTTGAACGTTTAGCATGGTATTGTGAGACGGAGAGGAGAGGAGAGGAGAGGAGAGGAGAGGAGAGGAGAGGAGAGGAGAGGAGAGGATTAAATAAATATAATTAAATTGAA